>NC_088224.1:52172475-52472475 GCF_036934945.1 Oncorhynchus masou masou | reverse complement strand
GAGAAAATTCCCAAGTTGACTCTAGCACAGGTGGGAGTACGATTAGTGGAGAAAGTGGATCCATGCCTTAAAAAGTCATGAAGAAGGAGTTGGCTTTTGTCAATTAGGTCAAAGTATCCAGAGGTGGATATGTGTTGATTTTTTGTGTGTCTGCTGCTCAGAGGGACGAAAGTGGTGTCCTGCTTTGCTCTCCAGCGCCATTGAAAGAAGTGATGACTGGGGTGGGGTTTGAGTGTTAAGGTGGATCAATTGAAGTTGGGGATCCCTGGTGTCTGTGATGAACGCCGTTTGGTGCAACTGAGGAAACCCTGTCAGTCCTGACTTCTGATGCCGAGTGTTTGCCGGATGAAGTCATGCTGCGCTATATAAGTTATCCCGCGAGAGCTTTTGTTCCAAATCCACTATGTTGTTTCAGGTGCCAGGTTTATGGTAATGTTGTAGCAGTATGTAGGAGGGAGATTCCAAGGTGTGAGATATGTGCCGGGGGCCATAGGACAAAATACTGTGTCGTTTCAGTGTAAAAAGTGGGGTGTTTCAATTGTGGGGATGGCCATGTTGCTAGGGATCAGAAATGTCCTGTGCGAGTGAGACATATTTCAGTTTCAAGGGTGAGAGCAGTGCAGAATGTGTCATATGCTGAGGCAGTGAGGAAAGTAGAGGATGGTGGGCAAAGGGTGAGGGAGCCTGAGAGGATCCCTGTGAGTAGTAGGCCAATACAGAGTGACCCAAACAGTTTGTGCTTTAGTAAGGTTGGCTGCTTGGCATTTATTGCTATGGTCATTAATTGTACCGCACAGATGGAAAGAAGATCCCAGAAGATTAAATTGGTGGTACATTTTGGGAGAAAGTGGATCCTTGCCTTTTGGCGGATTCATTTGTGGTTTTCGGGTGGGGTGGGAAAGGAGTTGGGTGCAGTTGAGTCAGTCATGTTAGGAAATATCATTTAACCTGTTAGAGCTTTTGTGCCGAACCAACTTTACACACAGAGAAGTGTTGCTGCTCATTTTGCAGCACTTACAGTGGCCCATCAATTGATTTTTCCATATTGGACATACACCGCCTTCAGAAAGTATTCATACCCCTTGACTTATTCCACATTTTGATGTGTTACAGGCTGACTTCAAAATGGATTCCATAGATTTTTTTTCTCAACCATTTACACACAATACCCCATAATGACCCAGTTTTCACACCCCTTAGTCAATGTTTAGTGGATGCATCTTTGGCAATGATTACAGCTGTGAGTCTTTGCAGTTAAGTCTCTTAAGAGCTTTCCACACCTTTATTGTGCAACATTTGCCCATTATTCTTTTCAAAATTATTCAAGCTCTGTCAAAGAGGCTTTTTGATCATTGCTAGGCAACCATTTTCAGGTCTTGCCATAAGTAGATTTAAGTCAAAACTGTAACTCTGCTACTCAGGATCATTTAATGTCTTCTCGGTAAGCAACTCCCATGTAGATTTGGCCTTGTGTTTTAGGTTATTGTCCTGCTGAAGGGTGAATTCATCTCCTGGTGTCTAGTGGAAATGTCAAGACATCCGCCAAAGTTGGTCCCTCTCCTTGTTCGTTCGGCGGTCGACGTCACCAGTTTTCTAGCCACCGCCGATCCACTTTTCATTTTCCATTTGTTTTGTTTTCATTGTACATACCTGGTTTCCATTCCCATAATTATATGTTCCTTATTTAACCCTCTGGTTCCCCCATGGTTTTGTGCGTGTTTGTTCGTTGTAAGTTGGTCTGTATTTGTGAGCTTGATTATTTGCCTTCTTGGAACATTTGTTGTTTTTAGTCAAGTTACGTGAATTACTCATCTCTGTGTCCTGCGCCTGACTCCTCCTTAACTGACACACCTAGATGCCTTACAGGAAAGTGGATTGAACCAGGTTTTCCTCTGGGTTTATGCCTGTGCTTAGCTCCATTCCGTTGATTTTTTTTTTATCCTGAAAAACTCTCCAGTTCTTAATGATTACAAGCATACCCATAACATGATGCAGCCACCACTATGCTTGAAAATATTGAGACTGGTACTCAGTAATATGTTTAGGGCAAATACAATACAACACATCATATTCAGGACAAGAAGTGAATTGCTTTGCCAATTTTTTTGTCAGTATTAATTTATAACCTTGTTGCAAACCAGATGCATATTTTGGAATATATCTGTTTTGTATAGGCTTCCTTCTTTTCACTTAGTTTAGTATTGTGGAGTAACTACAATGTTGTTGACCCATCTTCAGATTTCTCCTATCACAGCCATTCAACTCTGTAACTGTTTTAAAGTCACCATTGGCCTCTTGGTGAAATCCCTCTCCGGCAACTGTGTTAGGTAGAACGGTATTGGTATTTTATTAGGATCTCCATTAGCTGTTGTGAAAGCAGCAGCTACTCTTCCTGAGATCCACACAAAACATGAAACATGACATAATGTAGAACATTAATAGACAACAGATCAAGGACAGAACTACATAAATTATCTTTTTAGTGACTTGGTGTATTGAAACACTGTCCAAAGTGTAATTAATAACCTCACCATGCTCAAAGGAATATTCAATGTCTGCTTAATTTTTTACCATTCTACCAATAGGTGCCCTTCTGTTTGAGGCATTGGAAAACCTCCCTTGTTGAATCTGTGTTGGAAATTCACTCCTCGACTGAGTGAACTTACAGAAAATTGTATGTGTGGGGTGGTCATTCAAAAATAATGTTAAACAATATTATTGCACAGAGTGTGTCCCTACAAATTAATATGCAACTTATTAAGCAAACTTTTACTCCTGAACTTATTTAGGATTGTTATAACAAAGGGACTGCATACTTAGTGACTCAAGACATTTCAGCTCTTCATTTTTTATTAATTTGTAAAAATCTATAATGATTATAATAATAACAATTACACTTTGACATTATGGGTGTGTAGGTCATCAGCTGCAGTACCCCTTGAAAATTAGAATAATAAAAAATATTAATAAAACAAATATATATACAAAATTATAATAATGTTTTCACAAAAGTAGTGCTCTGGGCCATTACTAGTATTAGTTGACCGATATAGATGCCTGTTGCACGAGCAAAAAAAATAAATTCTCAGCTCTGCCAAAAAAGGTATTAAATTAAGCAATAATGGTGCACTCTAATCAGATGCACTTTTAGTTTCCAAATCCGGACTTTACACCCCCAGCAGTGACGCTGCTAATTTTGCGGACATATTTCCTATCGAACAATCAGTGCCTTCATAAAGTATTGACACCCTTTGACTTTTTTCACATTTTGTTGTGTTACATCCTGAATTTAAAATTGATTACATTTTGATTTTTGATCACTGTCCTACACACAATACCCCATTATGTCAAAGTGGAATTATGTTTATTTTTTTACATATTAATTAAAAATTAAGAGCCGAAATGTCATCAGTCAATAAGTATTCCATCCTTTTGTTATGGCAAGCCGAAATAAGTTCAGGAGTAAAAATTTGCTTAACAAGTCACATATCGCATGGATTCATTGTGTGCAATAAAAGTGTTTAACATGATTTTTGAATGACTACCTCATCTCTGTAACCCACACATACAATTATCTGTAAGGTCCCCCAGTCGAGCAGTGAATTTAAAACACAGATTCAACCACAAAGACCAGGGAGGTTTTTCAATACCTCACAAAGAAGGGCACCTACTGATGCAGACATTGAATATCCCTTTGAGCATGGTGAAGTTATTAATTACACTTTGGATGGTGTATCAATACACCCAGTCACTACAAATATAATTTATGTAGTTCTGTCCTTGACTTGTTCTTTAACATCTATTAATGTTCTACATTATGTCATGTTTCATGTTTTGTGTGTACCCCAGGAAGAGTAGCTGCTGCTTTCACAACAGCTAATGGAGATCCTAATAAAATACCAATACCGTTCTTCCTAACACAGTTGCCGGAGAAGAAGGAAACCGCTCAGAGATTTCACCAAGAGGCCAATGATGACTTTTAAACAGTTACAGAGTTTAATGGCTGTGATAGAAGAAAACTGAGGATGGGTCAACAACATTGTAGTTACTCCACAATACTAAACTAATCGACAGAGTAAAAAGAAGGCAGCCTATACAGAATAAATATATTCCAAAACATGCATCCTGTTTGCAACAAGGTACTAAAGTAATTCTGAAAAAAATGTGGCAAAGCAATTATGTTTGGGGCAAATCCAATACAACACATTACTGAGTACCACTCTTCATATTTTTAATGCATGGGGGTGGCTGCATGGTCTTATGGGTAGGCTTGTAATTGTTAAGGACTAAGGAGTTTTTCAGGATAAAAAAAGAAAACTGAATGGAATTAAGCACATGCAAAAACATAGAGGAAAATCTGGCTCAGTCTGTTTTCCAACCTGCTCTTAAGGAACCACAAAGTGTGCAAGCCTTTGTTTAATCCCAGTTCTACCAAACATGTTTCTACTTATAAACTGATTAGTAGAATCTGATACAAAAGACAAGTACAAAAGCACAAAAAAATGATTGGATTTAAAAGTTGATGGGCCACTCTATAAGGGCCACCAAATGAGCAGCAACACTCCTCTGGGAGTTAACTCTGGATTTGGAAACTATAAGTGTTCATGAGTAGATTGTTCTTGTGACACAATTTACAGATAAGTTTGTGTGGCGCAATGAATGATAGGAGTACACACACAAAAAACATTGTTGACCATTTAGGCTTGAACAAATAAATTACATATCTTATAGAAATACTTTATATTATTATTTGTATGATAACTAGTATATAATATATCGATAATTGTGCACATTTTCCATCATTTTCGTTGTTATCATGAATTGACAAATTATACAGGACGGGACATTTATTGTGAAGAATTAAAGCGATCCGTGACCCGGACGTACTTAGTTATTCTTGCCTGCTTCACAGCGGTGCGAGAACCAAAGCAGAGGAAAGAAAGCTTTTCTAGCTAATTGAAATACACGTTATCTGCTGTTGTTTCAGGTATGACAATATTCCGATATTTGAGTATCTGCTTTTTTTTGTTTGACATCTGTCAAGAGTCAAATTTTGTCCCGTAACTGACAAAGTACAGCGGGCTTGACAACTTACCTGGATCATGTGCAGTCCATCTGCTAGCCTAAAGTTAACTAGCTTGCCAGCTAAATAAGGCGACTGCTTGCTAGCGAGCTACTTGAGCGGAACCGGTGATTCACTGACGACTAGCGAGCTACATTGTCAGCTTGCTTATTGAGTCATTATGCAATTGATTCGAGTTATCGAAAGACAAGTGGCTAGCTAGCTATGTGCCCTTCCTTCAAATAACACATCACTTTATTCGTTTGTTGTGATATAGTTACATCACTTGACAGCTCGTTAATTAGCTAGCCAGGTACAAGCTAGCTAGTTTGCAATCTTACCAGCTATGTGACTAACTAGCATGTTACAGGTGTCCAGGCTACCACCACTTGACGTTGACAGACCCTTTCCTACGCATCATCATAATAACGATGATAATCATGTACTTACATTATGCAAAATCAAAGTGTAAGATGGAAGACGTCCATCTGTTGGCAGTCTGTCTATGCTGCCTTATTTCAGTCAAACAGTAAACATCCGCGTTAATTCAGGACTCTGTACTGTAACACATGTGCTCTTCTGCCTTATTTCAGTCAAACAGTAAACATCGGCATTCAATCAGGACTCTACTGTGACACGTGCTCTACATTTTGAAAAATGTAGGAGCACACAATGATATCTAGGAGCAGAATGAAAAATATTTGAGGTATTACAGCAGCAATCAGCAGTTGAAACAATAACAAAGAATGGTCCCGCCACAGTTTCCATCAAAGGTTGAGGGATGGGCCTGGAGAAATATAACCACACTCAAATGTATAGACAGAGCTATGGCTGCAAGGACAGACTAGATATCAGCCTTGTAGTTTTAACTATGTTTTGAGAATATACAGAGATTGTTTACATTTACTCTGTTTACAGACATAGGAAAAACAAGCCATATTTTGGCTTCAGATGGGGTAAGACAGTTGAACTAAGCTCATGGGGCATTATGTTATACTTTTCAAGAATCAATGGGTTTATATAATACATTTTATATGTTAAAATACAGGGTTTAGGAGCACAAGTAAAAAAACATTTTTAAGATTGAAATATAGCCTATATAATTCCTAGCTGCTTTTGAAGCGCATCTCCTAAAGAAGTTCTCCCTTTTCCTTTCTTTCCGTGCCACCACGTTTGCATGCTACTGGGGCAGAGGGACAGCAAAGAATTCAATACAACACTTATTACCTGGGGGATCTTTTTCTTGGGGCACTGGTGCTACCGAAATTCCAGGTAGCACAGCAAAATATTTGGCATCTTATGCTCCCAAAAATGGTAGGTAGCACTGTGGAGCCCTGTCAATAAGCTAACCAGTCAGTCTGTTGTTCACAAATGAACATTGGGTTTCTGTTATTCCTCTGGCCTGAATGAAAATGCATACCGTCTGGGTTTAGCCTAGAGGTACCAGTCTGTTTGAGTTATCATTCCACTCCTTGGCACTACTTGACACAGAGTAGCATATAAGGAGTGGATCGTTAGCAAACAGGTTCGTGATTTCAGAGTCTGACACACTTGAAACAACTTCTATAGATCTGTTTGAACTCACCTAGTCCAGTGTTCCATACCACAGTGTACCTCTCTGTCCAGGCTGGTGCCAGCACCTGTTGATGGAGTCTATGGTCCAGTGAGATGACTGACCAGGGCAACAACAACCAAAACATCTCCCGCAACCCCTTCGCTGCCCTTTTCAGCTCCCTCGCCGACGCCAAGCAGTTTGCATCGGGCCAGAAACCACCTTTGCACCATGGCGAACCACCATGTGAGTTACCCTCCCAAGGAGGAGTTACAGGGCACGCAGGCTTTTGCTCCAGCCCAGCTCTAGCACACATGACCTAATTGGCTGCATGGCAGGACCTTGATTAGCTGAATTGGTGGTGTTTTAGTGCTGGGTTGGAATGAAGGCCTGCAAACCACGTGGCCACTCCTGCTCTCATGGTTCACTGTGCTACTTGTATAGGCTATAGCCTGTCTGTATAACTTAAACATCACTGATATGGTGCAGCACGCTCACTGGCTTGACGTTTGACAATGACCTCATACGGTTTCTTATATTTGCTGGCTTATCTTGTATTGCAGCGGAGGACTCGGAGGGAAGTCAGTCCGAGTCGGAGAACTCTGACAGCATCGAGGACAATGACGACTCAGTGGCCGAGATCAGCCGCTCCTTCCTGTCGCGGCAGGAACTGTGCGAACAGCTCAACATCAACCACATGATCCAGAGGATCTTCCTCATCACCTTGGACAACAGTGAGTGCCGGAAGTTAGATTGGAGCGTATTAGCTCGTTTACACCGTGTTTCTTCATTTAGGACACCTTTTTTCCATTGGAGCGGCAGCGTGATGCCACTTGTCCCTTCTAGTTTACTGAATCTTGTTGTCATGTAAACAACCCTTAATGTTGCCTGGCTGGGTCTATATGATGTACTGTAGTGGTATGAACTAAAGCAAATCAGTCTGTTTCCCAGGCAACCCTTTGTGTGCCCATACACAAGCGATGGCTTGATTAATCACCCATCAACATCCCCTTGTTTTAATAACCAGGCCCCCATTCCGACTGCCTTCTTTATTTCCCTCTGTTTTCTGTTGATTGATCTGAGGTGCTGTATTGGGGGCACGGTCAATGTGTGACTTACATCTTTCTTCAACTCATAGGAATTCAGTAGAACCATCCTTCCTGGCGGTCTTTTCTTCACGCTGTCACTGTGTGTACTAGATTAGACAGAGAGTGATCGGCTTGGCATCAGCCAACTGGCTGACTCAGTGGCTGTGTCATCAAGGGGGTCTACAGGTCCCAGATTACCGTCCGCCGCCTCCTCTTTTCCCGCTCATCATCCCTCACTGACTGGCATGAAAGTGCCCTGATGACGGAGCCCCTGTCTGTCCATTTCTAGTCTAAATCTAATCTAATCTGTTTGTGCTCTTTGGTGCTGCTGGACCGCTGGCCTCTTTTAGGATTCCATGTCAGGGCCATCCAGTAAACAGTAAATGACTCACCCCAGCTCAATACTCATAAACTAGACGCTGGAATGAGTCATGAATGACCCTGTTTGCTCTAAGTGAAAAGTAAAACATGAACTATTGTTTGACCTCAGGTGACCCCAGTCTGAGAGGAGGCAATGGGATTCCTCCACGCTGTGTGTTCCTGGAGGAAATGGCCGCTGAGATGGACGGTCAAGACTGGCTGGACATGGACAACATCGAGCAGGTACAATAGGACTGGACATTGGCAATGGTGGTGGCGAACTGTTCGCTGGTCAGCTCAGTTGACCTCGATGCCATAAGATCCACATGTACAGTACTGTGTCTTCCCATACCGAGTTCCTCACTGGCTTGTAAGTGTCAGGGGACTAGGCCTATTAAGTATACAAGTGCATTGTCTACTCTAAGAAGATGGAATAGTGAAAAATGCATAGTGAACAAAGTTCATCGAGACCAGAGATCAGTAAGTACTTGAAGTTCATAGTACAGAATGTTGGCTAAGTTTTTAAAAATATTTTTAATTTTTTATGTCAGGCACTCTTCAACAGATTATTGATGCTGGAGCCAGGAAACCACCTCATCTACATGACCTCGTGTAACGCTGTGAATCTCTCTGCCGACCGAGACGCTGGGGACAAGTGCGCCATACCGTTCCTCTACGCCTGCTACCAGAGAGCCAAGGAAGAGGTGGGGGTCACATACCACAGCACTCACACTCATTCCTAATTTCTTTCTCCACGAATTCCCAGCCATAATTCAGTCAGGAAAAGTGTGCTGTGTAGGACAATTTTAAAAGGCAAACACGGACTGTACAAAGCATTAGGAACACCTGCTCTTTCCGTGACTTGCCAGGTGAATCCAGGTGAAAGCTGTGATCCCTTGTTGATGCCACTTGTTAAATCCACTTCAATCAGTGTAGATGAAGGGGAGACAGGTTAAAGAAAGATTTTTAAGCCTTGGGACAATTGATTGTGTATGCGTGTCATTCAGAGGGTGAATGGTAGTAGGTGCCAGGCGCACCGGTTGTGTGTCAAGAACTGCAACGCTGCTGGGTTTTTCACGCTCAACAGTTTCCCATGTGTATCAAGAATGCTCCGTCACCCAAAGGACATCAAACTAACTTGACACAGCTATGGGAAGCATTGGAGTCGACATGGACCATCATCCCTGTGGAACGCTTTCGACACCTTGTAGAGTCCATGCCCCGACAAATTAAGGCTGTTCTGAGGGCAAGGGGGGGGGGGTGTAACTCAATATGAGAAAAGTGTTCCTAATGTTTTGTACACTGTGTCTAAACCGTGCTGCATTGCACATTGTAAAGCGAAATAGTGTGACATGGTAAATAGTCTTACTGAACATAATGAATGACCTGTCTAAAGGTTAAATCTGCTGTTTATTTCCAGATCATTTCAATCTGCATAAAGGCTAAATAAAGCATGTTTAGTTTGTGCTCCATTGCTGACAATGATGTGACATTCTTAACCTCCCTGCTCCCTCCTGACATTACACACCCTCAGGTCACCAAGGTACCGGAGAAGCTGCTGTCGTACGCAGTGCGCTGTAAGAACCTGACGGTGTCCAACACGCGCACGGTCCTGCTCACCCCCGAGATCTACATCAGACAGAACGTGTACGAGCAGCTACTGGATTTGCTGCTAGAGGGAGTCGGCGGAGCCCGTGAGTCCATTCAATTATTAAAGCCCCACCCCCTGACTGTCTGAGGATTCCGGTTCTGTTCCATCTCAGTAGCCAAAGAAAGTGGTGTTTGCTGCTCAGGTATCAACTGTTGAGGCCTCCCAAGACAGGATGTGCTGTAACTTAGTCTAGTCTGCACCCGCTGATGAAAGAACTGGTTTAGACTGGTTTGAACTTGTCTATCTGTATTTATTAGTGCATAATAGCCTCACTTTGCTGTGTGTTGTCATATAAGGTCCTGATGATGTGTGTGGTTTGTGTCCAGAAAAGGGTGGGAAAGATGCCTGCACAATACAGAGAATATACTTTACTGAACTGTGTAGGCTATATATACAGGTAATTTTTTTCTGCTATATACCTAAGCCCTTTTTGAGCCAGGAAAAATCCTGTACACGTTTGTTTCTGTAAAGTACAGCATCTTTTCTGCACTATACAGGGCTATGAAACAGTTTTTTTTCTCTATACCTAAGCCCCTTTTTGAGCCAAGAAAAACCCTGACATTAAGTGTGCTTTCTGTTGTGCGTCGCAGAGCTGGACGAGGTGGTGGAGTTCGTGGAGGAGGTGATCGCTGGCCTGTTGGCTGACCAGGAGGTGCGCACCTTCAGCGAGGTGATCGGTCCCGTGCTCGATATCTTCCAAGGCCGTGTGAAAGACTTGGATCTCTGCCAGCTGCTGCTTTTCTCCTACCTGGACCTGCTCCTCTACTTCAGCCGCCAAAAAGACATCGCTACGGTCAGGGGCCGTAATGCATCGTCATCACTCCTCTAGACTGTTTTCTACAACCACGATTATTACTTGATTATATTCTATACTATTCATAACAAGATTATTATTATTATTATTTGTACAACAACTGCATTCATATGTCTGAGATGGACAACCTTGATCTCAAAAGTAGTTTACTCTTTGCTAATATAATATACTTCAAATTGTCTTCCTCCAGGTATTGGTGGAGCACATCCAACCCAAAGATCCCAGCAATGGGCTTCAGTATCAGAAGACCCTCCTTGGCACTGTGTTGAGTATCTCTTGTCTGCTGAAGACCCCGGGGGTGGTGGAGGGTCACGGCTTCTTCCTCAACCCCTCACGCTCCAGTCCACAAGAAATGAAGGTGCAGGAGTCCAACATACACCAGGTAAGGGCACTAGAGTCTTTGGTCAAAAGTAGTGAACTATATATATATAGGGAATTGAATGTTATTTGGGACGGACCCCGAACCTTATCGTCTTCTTCTGTGTCTCCAAAACCCCACTTAGGCCTACATCTAGCTTACTGGCAATGGTCAGACACTAGCTTAGTCTAAGCTACACAATGTGTAGAATAGCAGGACATTTGCTTTAAAACTGCAAAAACAATTATTCACCTTATAGCAAAATGTGTAGAATTGCAGGATATTATAACATTTTCTCTCTACCCCATGGCAGAATTTGTAGAATTGCATGTAATTAGTTTTAAAACAGCAACATTTTCTCTACACCGCATGCAAAAATGTAAAGAATTGCTGAAGATTTTACTTTAAAAATGCATAATAATTATGCAATTATCCACTGCCAAGAAAGCAGGCACTAAAATGTTTTGTTCCACCCCAAAAGGCTAGAGGCACTAATGCCTGATGAGTTTCCCTGAGGTTTTCCTGAACTTTCCAATACCGTCACCATATTTAAAGCTGCAATATGTAACCTTTTGGGGTAGCCAACAAAATTCACATAGAAAAGTTATAGATATGTCATTCTTGTTGAAAGCGAGTCTAAGAAGCAGTAGATTTGTTCTATGTGCTCTATTTCTATGCTTCCAGTCTTAAATTTCATTTTTGCGTCTTTTGGTTTTGTACACCAGCTGAAAATACAGTATTTTTGGTTATGGAAAATATATTCCGCAGTGGTTTAGATGGTACAATGATTCGCTACACTATACTTGCTTGTTTTGTCACATAAACTGAAATTAGGCGAACTGGTAGAGGGATTTCTGCATAGTGCATCTTTAAGTCGTTTGAAACACATTCAAGTTATTAACCTTATGAACATAGCCCACCAAGCCCAGAAGTTTGAGCACCCCTGTTTTAAATATCGCTTCAATAGGTTTCAGACAATAACAGGGTATCATAGCATTCAGGGGTATTTTTTAAAATCTGAATTAAACAAGAACTGTCGTGCCAAAATGATCCACTGACAACATAACATGGGGCTTTGTCCAGAGAGTTCACCACAAGATCTATATAAACACACCAGTAGAACAACAAGTGTAGGTTACAGTGTTGTTAAGTGAGCGGAGTGTGCCTAATTTCACTGGAGCACGGCGCGAGATTCCCAAAGGCTGGAGCATCGCCCGTGTTACCCACTCCAATTTCGTTCCAGTAGAGAGAGCTTCAGTAGCACTCACTTCACGAGCTCGGGGCATGCCCGACCCAGCATGCATTTGTAGTCTTATTGGGTGCTGCTATAGCCCCTTGCTTAAGCTACTGTCATGGAGTTTGCTAAATATTTTCATAAAGTAACTGATAAAACACAGGTGCATAAATCCAGGTGACTTACAAAGATGAGGACGAAGAGCAAGAGAGGGAGTGCGGTAATGTAGTGTCCACAACTAAAGAATCACGATGGTGTACTTACTACGTGCACATGCTAAAATAAAGGAACGAGGTGGGTAGGTAACTAAGTGTGTCATTGTAGCAAAGTATTTATGAAGTAAAAATCTGATCTCTGAAATGTTCTTCTTTTTTGTTCTATTATCTATACAATAGGCCATCATTTATTTTGGTCCAATAGGCCTAGCATATTCCTACTTTCAAGGAGCTTTCCGTTTTTATTGGGTTATTTTGCTTAAAAACCTTTAGGCCTAGCTTTTTAAGGCTGTCCCTGAAAAATCTTGATCGACCGAAAGTTGTCTTGTTCTTTCGACCAATCAATTGAGCACATCCTGTGTGTTTTAATCAAATCTGTGCATTGAGCTTGTCTAATGCTTTAAGCTTACAGTTTGATGCATCCAGGGCGCCAGAGATAATTTAACCTGACCCAACTATTCTCCTCCCGCTCCTGCTGGCTTTGCCAGTAATAGGCTACACAAGGAGTCGGCAACCTTTCTCATGTGGAATGCCAATTTATCTTACAATTTCTACTGATCTGCGTGCCAGGTATGGTTTTCATATGCAAATGTTCATGAAACAGTTGAATGTAATTTATAACGTCTTCATATCTCAAATTCATTGTCATGTGGGTAATCAAAATGATCTCAATCTAAATGAAAATGATGCAAACCTAAAAAAGTAACTTCTTTAGCCATTGCCATCTATGTAAAAAAGAACCTACATAAAATCCAACAGCCTGCAGGTAGAAAATATCCAGATTAAAAATAAATATCCTATAAATCACATTGGCTACACATGGCCTGTCTGCAAGGAACCTGAACATTAGGTCCGGTTTAGACTGTGCTCGCGAATACACAGCTGTAGGCTATTTGCACAAGGGATAAGAAGCCATGCTTGACTTGGGCAGGAGCTCACTGGAGCTGAGTACCGGCATCTCAAACCCTGTTAGTCTTACAGAATATTAGCTTCAAAGTATTGTGGAGCTCCTGCACCTAAATTTAAACAGTACACGCACCCAAAATGAGTACCGGAACCGATTTCAGTCCAAGTCGAGCACGGATAAGAAGCCTGTTTTATGACGTTTCCATTGGATCAGAGGATTCTATTTTCCTTTTCATGCTAAGTGGTCATTGAAAGGGAGAGAGCAGGAAAGATTTTTCAAATACATTGAGGAGCTATTAGAACTCTCGAATGTAAAAACAGACTTTGTGGGAATGCCGTTTGAGGTGAAGAAAACATTACTTTGAGAAGCTCCACACGGTCATTAGTGGTGGTGCGTTAAGCCAATCAGAAATACTATCAGATCCCCAAATGTGCACATTTATATGCTTACATTTGCGTGCAGGCCAGGCAGCCTCGTAAATGGAATTAAATAAACCAAAACTTGTTTCTCACAAGTGTAGCATAGGTTGTGCACTCTGCAAACAATGTGTCCACTCCTACAATAAGAACAGAAAGACTAGAATAATATTGAATGCATTAAAATAAATTACTAACCAAAGTAACACATTATAGATTAGAAATTATAGGAATTAACGGTAAATGTACAACTGGTGATACAGTGGGGAGAACAAGTATTTGATACACTGCCGATTTTGCAGGTTTTTCTACTTACAAAGCATGTAGAGGTCTGTAATTGTTATCATAGGTACACTTCAACTGTGAGAGACAGAATCTACATACCGACACCGGTTAGTCAGGCTGATTGAAGTAGTAAGTACATGTAGATATCGTTAAAGTGACTATGCATATATGATGAACAGAGCGTAGCAGTAGCGTAAAAGAGGGGGTGGTGGGACACAATGCAGATAGCCCGGTTAGCCAATGTGTGGGAGCACTGGTTGGTCGGCCCAATTGAGGTAGTATGTACATGAATGTGTAGTTAAAGTGACTATGCATATATGATAAACAGAGAGTAGCAGCAGCGTGAAAGAGGGGTTGGGGGGGCACACAATGCAAATAGTCCGGGTAGACATTTGATTACCTGTTCAGGAGTCTTATGGCTTGGGGGTAAAAACTGTTGAGAAGCCTTTTTGTTCTACACTTGGCACTCCGGTACCGCTTGCCATGCAGTAGTGGAGAGAACAGTCTATGACTGGGGTGGCTGGGGTCTTTGACAATTTTTAGGGCCTTCCTCTGATACCGCCTGGTGTAGAGGTCCTGGATGGCATGCAGCTTAGCCCCAGTGATGTACTGGACCGTACGCACTACCCTCTGTAGTGCCTTGCGGTCAAAGGCCGAGCAATTGTCGTACCAGGCAGTGATGCAACCGGTCAGGATGCTCTCGATGTTGCAGCTATAGAAACTTTTGAGGATCTCAGGACCCATGCCAAATCATTTTAGTTTCCTGAGGCTTTGTCATGCACTCTTCACGACTGTCTTGGTGTGCTTGGACCATGTTAGGTTGTTGGTGATGTGGACACCAAGGAACTTGAAGTTCTCAACCTGCCCCACTACAGCCCCTCCGATGAGAATGGGGGTATGCTCGGTCCTCCTTTTCCTGTAGTCCACAATCATCTCCTTAGTCTTGGTTACGTTGCGGGATAGGTTGTTGTTCTGGCACCACCCGGCCAGGTCTCTGACCTCCCACCCTATAGGATGTCTCGTCGTTGTCGGTGATCAGGCCTACCACTGTTGTGTCGTCTGCAAACTTAATGATGGTGTTAGACTCGTGCCTGGCCATGCAGTCGTGGGTGAACAGAGAGTACAAGAGGGGACTCAGCATGCACCCCTGGGGAGCTCCAGCGTTGAGGATCAGCGTGGCAGATGTGTTGCTACCTACCCTCACCACCTGGAGGCGGCCGTCAGGAAGTCCAGGATCCAGTTGCAGAGGGAGGTGTTTAGTCCCAGGATCCTTAGCTTAGTGATGAGCTTTGAAGGTACTATGGTGTTGGAACGCTGAGCTGTTGTCAATTAATAGCATTCTCACATAAGTGAGAATTATGTCCAGGTGGGAAAGGGCAGTGAGGAGTGCAATAGAGATTGCATCATCTGTGGATCTGTTTGGGTGGTATGCAAATTGGAGTGGGTCTAGGGTTTCTGGGATAATGCTGTTGATGTGAGCTATTACCAACCTTTCAAAGCACTTGATGGCTACAGACATGAGTGCTACGGTTATTTAGTCATTTAGGCAGGTTGCCTTTGTGTTCTTGGGCACAGGGACTATGGTTTTCTGCTTGAAACATGTTGGTATTACAGACTCAATCAGGGACATGTTGAAAATGTCAGTGAAGACACCTGTCAGTTGGTAACCAAAAAAGTGTTAAACAAATCAAAAGATATTTGAGATTCTTCTAAGTAGCCGCCCTTTGCCTTGACAGCTTTGCACACTCTTTGCATTCTCTCAACCAGCTTCATGTTTAATGCTTTTCCAACTGTCTTGAAGGAGTTCCCACATATGCTGAGCACTTTTTGGCAGCTTTTCCTTCACTCCACAGTCCAACTTATCCCAAAACTTCTCAATTGGGTTGAGGTCAGGTGATTGTGGAGGCCAGGTCATCTGATGCGGCACACCATCACTCTCCTTCTTGGTCAAATAGCCCTTACACAGCCTGGAGGTGTGTTGGGCCATTGTCCTGTTGAAAAACAAATGATAGTCCCACAAAGCGCAAACCAGATGGGACGGTATGTTGCTTCAGAATGCTGTGGTAGTCATGCTGATTAAGTGTGCCTTGAATTCTAAATAAATCAGACAGTGTCACCAGCAAAGCACCATCACACCACCACCTCCATGCTTCATGGGGTGAACCACACATGCAGAGATAATCTGTTCACTTACTCTGTGTTTCACAAAGTCATGGTTGTTGCAACCAAACATCTCGAATTTGTACTCATCGGACCAAAGCACAGATTTCCAACGGTCTGATGTCCATTGCTCGTGTTTCTTTGCCCAAGCTAGTTTCTTCTTATTGGTGTCCTTTTTAATAGTGGTTTCTTTACAGCACCTCGACCATGAAGGCCTGATTCACGCAGTCTCCTCTGAACAGTTGATGTTGATGTGTCTGTTACTTGAACTCTGTGAAGCATTTATTTGGGCTGCAATTTCTGAGGCTATTAACTCTAATGAACTTTTACTCTGCAGCAGAGGTAACTGAGTCTTCCTTTCCTGTGGCGGTCCTCATGAGACAGCGCTTGATGGTTTTTGCAACTGCACAATTTTCCAGATTGACTGACCTTCATGTTTTAAAGTAATGGTGGACTGTCCTTTCTCTTTGCTTATTTGAGCTGTTCTTGCCATAATATGGACTTGGTCTTTTACCAAATAGGGCTATCTTCTGTATTACCCCCCCTTCCTTGTCACAACACAACTGGCCGTGCTGCTGCTCCAGTTTCAACTGTTCTGCCTTATTATTATTCGACCATGCTGGTTATTTATGAACATTTGAACATCTTGGCCATGTTCTGTTATACTCTCCACCCGGCACAGCCAGAAGAGGGCTGGCCACCCCACATAGTCTGGTTCCTTTCTAGGTTTCTTCCTAGGTTTTGGCCTTTCTAGGGAGTTTTTCCTAGCCACCGTGCTTCTACACCTGCATTGCTTGCTGTTTGGGGTTTTAGGCTGGGTTTCTGTACAGCACTTTGAGATATCAGCTGATGTACGAAGGGCTATATAAATAAATTTGATTTGATTGGCTGAAACGCGTTGAGAAGGAAAGAAATTACACAAATTAACTTTTTAACAAGGCACACCTAGAAAATAGTCCAAATAAAGAGGAACCCTTGAATGAGTAGGTGTGTACAAACTTTTGACTGGCACTGTGTGTATGGAAGGCATTTTTTTTGTTTAATTTGTATTTAATTATAAGTAAGTCACAGCCTATATATGCAATTTATAGACTTATGATTTAATACAACAAAATGTTTTTTAAATGCTGAGTGCTTTATGTCCCAATCAGCATTTGTGTCGCACTCGCAAGTGCTTCACAATTTATTTATTTGCAGGCTGTAGCCTTGAAATGATATAGGGATTTTAATAAATGTAGCGAATCTGGATCAGCAGTTTTTTTTTTTCTGTGAGCTCAGAGACGTTTTTAGCGGAGAGGTTGGAAAAGACTTGGAGTGCCGGCGAGTGACGAGCTGGATTTCAGACGCTCTACTCCGCTCACATACACTGCTCCCATCTATTATTGACATATCCTGTCCTCCTTTCGTCCCAGTTCATGGGCCAGTTCCATGACAAGCTTCACCAGCTCCTGAAGAACCTGCTGCAGCAGTCGGGTGAGACGCGCCACCTGCTGCTCTCCTGGCTGGGCGGCTGCCTGCAGGCCAACGCCGGGCGCACCAAGATCTGGGCCAACCAGATGCCCGAGATCTTCTTCCAGATGTACGCCTCAGACGCCTTCTTCCTCAACCTGGGCGCCGCGCTGCTCAAGCTGTGCCAGCCCTTCTGCCGGCCGCGCTCGCCCAAGCTGCTCACCTTTAACCCCACCTACTGCGCCCTCAAGGAGCTCAGCGAGGAGGAGCGGCGAAACCGCAACGTGCATGCCAGAGGTCTGTGTGTGTGCACGTTTGTATGTGCGCTCTTGCATATGTGTGCACGTGGGTATGGATCATTGGATGTCCTTTTTACATAGCTGATTCTCTATTTTATGTAAGTGTATATGAACCTGTCCTCATTTTCTCATTGATCATTAGGTCTGGACAAAGAGACGTGTCTCGTCCCACTTCCCCCCCAGCAGTCGGTGGAGTACGCCCAGTCGTACAGCCTCCTCACTGAGAACCTCATCCTCACCCAGATGACCCTTCACCTGGGCTTCCACAGGTAACTAACTGGCAACGTTACAGAACATTTAGATATAATTAAAAGGATAGGCTCGATATGATTGTCTTTCAAGTAGAATAGGGAATCATGTCCGGTCTATTCGGTGCATTTCTATCTGCAAATTTGTGAACATATCGCCTCACTGAATACACTCCAGACCTAGCAATGCTGTATTCATATGATGAACATTCGTATATTACTTGGTTTTGGGTTTGTGCATGAAGAAAGTTCTATTTACCATGTTAGTACACAATGCCTTTGGTGCTGTTTGTCTGACCTAGATTAAGCCTTGTTCCTTGACACACAAAAAACCTCTCAGTGGTGGTTCTCCATTGAGCATGGGTTTAAGTCCAGGAGAAGGCTCGATCTGGCCCTTGGACTAGACTTGTGATAACATCTCAGTGTTCTCCTTCATAACAGCTGAGCAATATGTACTGTATCTAACGTTGTGAACTGGACCTTGACAAATTTCAATTGTTCCCTGTGACATATGGTTAAGGAAGTTGTATTGTGTCTTCTTGCTCCTCCCTAGACTCCACGAGCAGATGGTGAAGATGAACCAGTCGCTCCACCGGCTGCAGGGTACGTGGCGGGAGGCCCAGCTCACGGGCGGCCCGGCGGCCGAGCAGCTCCGCGAGCAGTTCGAGCGCCTCATGACGGTCTACCTGTCGACCAAGGCAGCAGCCACCCAGCCGGGCATGCTGCAGTGCTGCCTCAACCTGCAGGCGTCCAGTGCCACACTCCTGGTTCAACTGGGCCTTAGCAACCAGGGGCCCGAGCACGCCCAGCTCTCCTTCCCCCTGCCGCCGCTACACAACAGTCTGCTCTGTCACATGCCAGGTAGCATGTCATTTTGACTTTTTTTTGTTTGCGACTTAGTCAAAGTATTTAACTAAGTTAGGAAAGACAACCAAGTATCACAGTCATTGCAGGTGAAGCTTTCCGTCAACCTGGATTGTTTACTTACTTCCTTAGACCAATCACCCCATGAGCAGAAAAGGCCATCAACAACTCCAACTTTCCTTTCAGTGTTGCGCCATCAACCTTGACATCACGTTTTCAGTCATTTGACAGATGCTCTTATGCTGACCTGCAGTCAGTGCGTACAATGGAGGCGCTAAATCAGTGGTTTTCAACCAGGTGTGCCGTAAATGGCTTCCTAATCTTGATCATTGTGTTGGAACACTCACTTATAAACATGACCTGTGGAGTGGGAGCACCAGTGCCACTCAGATAATACATTGAATGGCACATGGTTTTATCTGTATCGTTGTTTCAAGTCCAGTTCGCTCAGGCTGTTTACATTTGTATCTTTTTTGAGGGGCCGGCATCACGAGCAAAGTCATTTTGTATCATTTAACTTCGCCTGTGAGAACCATTAGCACAGGCAAGTCTTAGCTGTACCACAGCCTCTGCCATAGAAACAAACGGAATATGGCTTTGTGGCTGGGGTTGCACCTTTACAATGCAGAAAACCGCTCGTCTCTAGCTCAAACCTTTCAAAACTTAAGACCTACAGTATTTTAAGTTTTTTTTTTTTTTTTTTTCCTGCGCAGATTGCGGGGCCCTCTTAAAGGGGTACACACAAATGAGTCATCATGAGTAAGGTACTATAAAAAAACATAGTTCAAATAATCCCCATTTAATCTATAAAAGAATGTTTGTCACGGAAAATAGATGATTAAGGATCAGATAAGATGGGGGTCGTTACCACTAAATTAATTAGTAGGTCCATTTTAGGTGTGCCACAGAATTGTTTTATCCCATCAAGATGTGCCATGGTTCATTAAAGGTTGGGAACCACTGTGCTAAATAACAGCAAAAATAATAATAATTTGCCCAATGACAGGGCTATAGAAGAGTTGTGAGAGAATAACACAAGTAGAGAGCAGAGGAGGCTGGCGGGAGTAACTATAGGAGGACGGGCTCATTGTTATTGCTGGAATGGAATTAATGGAAACATCAAACACACAGAAACAACGTGTTTGACTCCATTCCAGCCATTTAAAAAGAGCCCGTCCTCATGTAGCCCCTCCCACCAGCCTCCCCTGGGAGAGAGTTTATTACGACTACTAAGAGGGGTTGGTTATCAAAAGGATTCTTGTACGTCTGCAGAGTTCTTTGCGGAGAACTTGGGAGATTTCTTTGTCTTCCTCCGCCGCTTCGCCGACGAGGTCCTGGAGTCTTCTGCCGACAGCTTGGAGCAGGTCCTCAACTTCATCACTGTGTTCATGGGAAACGTGGAGAGGTAGGGGGAAGAGAGGGGGAGGCATTGAGTTCACCCGTGCGCACACACAGTACCAGGCCAAATGTTTGTGCATAATATTCATGTATCCTGGTACATACGCTACTTTTCAAAACTTTGGGGTCATTTATACATTTCCTTGTTTTTTTTTGTTGAAAGAAAAGCTCATTTTTGGTCCGTTTAAAATAACATCAAATTGATTAGAAATGCAGTGTAGACATTGTTAATGTTGTAAATGATTATTGTAGCTGGAAATGGCAGATTTTTCATGGAATATCTACATAGGCGTACACAGGCCCATTATCTGCAACCATTACTCCTGTGTTCCAATGGCACATTGTATTAGCTAATCCAAGTTTATCATTTTAAAAGGCTGACTGATCATTAGAAAATCCTTTTGCAATTATGTTAGCACAGCTGAAAACTGTTGTTCTGATTAAAGAAGCAATAAAACTGTCCATCTTTAGACTAGTTGAGTGTCTGGAGCATCAGCATTTGTGGGTTTGATTACAGGCTCAAAATGGCCAGACTTTATTCTGGAACTCGTCAGTCTGTTCTTGTTCTGAGAAAAGAAGGCTATTCCATGCAAGAAATTGCTAAGAAACTGAAGAACTCGTACAACGCTGTGTACTACTCCTTTCACAGAACAACGCAAACTGGCTCTAACCAGAATAGAAAGAGTGGGTGGTCCCGGTGCACAACTGAGCAAGAGGACAAGTACATTAGTGTGTCTAGTTTGAGGAACCGATGCCTCGAGTCCTCAGCTGGCAGCTTCATTAAATAGTACCCGCAAAACTCCAGTCTAAACGTCAACAGTGAAGTGGCGACTCCGGGATGCTGGCCTTCTAGGAAGAGTTGCAAAGAAAAAGACATATCTCAGACTGGCCAATAAAAAGAAAAGATTAAGATGGGCAAAAGAACACAGACACTGGACAAAGGAAGATTGTAAAAAAGGGTTATGGACAGACAAATGAACATTTGAGGTGTATGAATCACAAAGAAGAACATTTATGAGATGCAGAAGAAATGAAAAGATGCTAGAGCAGTGCTTGGCGCCATCTGTCAAGCGTGGTGGGGGCTATTTGATGGTCAGGGGTGCTTTGGTTGTGGGAGATTTGTACAGGGTAAGGGATCTTGAAGGAAAGCTATCACTCCATTTTGCAACGTCATGCCATACCCTGTGGACGGCGCTTAATTGGAGCCAATTTCCACGTACAACAGGACAATGACCCAAAGCACAGCTCCAAACTATGCATTAATTATTTAGGGAAGACGCAGCTGGTGTTCTGTCTATAATGGAGTGGCCAGCACAGTAACATCTCAAACCTATTGAGCTGTTGTGGGAGGAGCTTGACTGTATAGTACGTAAGAAGCCAATCCAATTTGTGGGAGGTGCTTCAGGAAGCATGGGCTGAAATCTCTTCAGATTACCTCAACAAATTGACAACTAGAATGCCAAAGGTCTGCAAGACTGTAATTGCTGTAAATCGAGGATTATTTGACGAAAGCAATGTTTGAAGGACAATATTATTATTTCAATAAAAAAAATATTATTTATAACCTTGTCAACATCTTGACTATATTTCCTATTAATTTTGCAAGGACATTTCTAAGTGACCCAAAACATTTGAACGGTAGTAAACAGTCCTCAGGGTATTGTACATCTCAATTGTGGAACGCCGTTGGCTGTTATAACAGTCACTCTTCTGGATGTGATATTCCTAAGGGGTAAATGCGTCTACCATTCGGACTCATCGATGTTCCTATTGTGTTACTTTTTACCCATGTACCCAGGATGAAGAACCCTCATTTGCGGGCGAAGCTGGCAGAGGTGCTGGAGGCGGTGATGCCCCACATGGAACCGGCGTCGGCTGGCACAGCCCAGCCAATCATGTTCCAGCGTCAAAGGGTCTTCTGCTCCTACCACCATGCACCTCACCTGGCTGAGGCACTCATTGCTGTGTTTGTGGACATTGAGTTCACTGGTGGGTTTAGTGTGTCTGTCTTGCGCACATGTTTATGTATGCGTTAGAATCTAAACCTTTGTAATGAAGCTCAAGTACATGCATGTGACTTGTATGTTATTGACTTTTCTCCTCAGGTGACCCTCACCAGTTTGAACAGAAGTTCAACTACAGGAGACCTATGTATCCCATCCTCAAGTTCATGTGGGGGAAGGAGAACTACAGAGAGAGCATTAAGGCAAGCTTGTTTCCCTTTTTTTCTCAGTTATTTATATGGTACCACATTTAGAGTAGTCCTTTATTGAAGACCGCAAAAAACACATGGCTATTGCTTTTTAGTTCTGCACCATAATGCCCCGAAATTCTTATGTGGAATGTTGTTAACTTCAGAGTCTTGCTGTTTATGCATCCGAGAACCTTGAGGCCATGAATCCTCCACTCTTTCTGCGGTATCTGAATCTCCTGATGAACGACGCCATTTTCCTACTCGATGAAGCTATACAGGTGAGAAACTGAAACTGTTCTTGCTCGTTTTATGAAAAGGACATTCCTAGCATTGACTTATTTTGACTTATATCCATCTCAGTAGTGGCTGATGACACTTTACATCGGTGGAAGGGCTCATTGTAATGCCTGGAATGGAATCAACGAATGGTATTAAGCACACGGTTTCTATACGTTCTATACGAGTCGTCCTCACCTCACCAGCCTCTACTGATCTATCTTTTTATTCATTTTTTGGGGGACTGAAAAGACTGTAAAAACATTCGTAAATCAGCTCCAATTGGTTTTCATTTTGGAAATCTGTTCCACAGTATTCCCACACACAATAGAGAGTTAATGTATTGTATTTGTGATCGTGTACAAATGTAAGCAAGGTTTGAAATGATTATGTTTAAATGTGTCTGTTTGGGCTTCTTGCATTTGTAGACTGCAGTCAATTTGCAGTCTACAAATGATTTATTATTATGTTCCGGCCGCCTGACCATCCGCTGAAGAAGAAATTGGCCCTCGGCTGAATCTAGTTGTGTATTCCCTGGTTTATCCGAAGATCCTACGTTTTAAACTCGGTCCCATTTTTCTCACTACTTCCCTCTGATCTGGTCCTTTTCTGTGGTAGTACCTGAGCAAGATTAAGCTTCTGCAGCTGGAGAAGGACCATGGCGAGTGGGAGGGCCTGGCTCCTGATGCCCTCAGGGAGAAGGAGTCCAGTTTGCAGATGTTGGGACAGCTGGCACGCTTCCATAACATCATGTCCAACGAGACCATCGGCACACTGGCTTTCCTGACATCGGGTTAGTTGGAGAGGGAGGATGAATGGAAAACAATGAGTGGATAATGTCTTGGACATACGTCTCGACCTAAAGCTACACAAACTATGGGTGTTTGTGTATTTAAACACACTTTTTTTAGACATCATTGTCCAATTCATTGAGCAGAATTAAGAGTTTGCCCTGTTTTTAAGGTAAATGGCAATACTTTATATTTGATGGCACTGTGTTGTACACTGAGGATACAAAACATTAGGAACACCTTTCTCATATTGAGTTACACCCCCTTTTGCCCTCAGAACAGCCTCAATTTGTCTGGGCATGGACTCTACAAGGTGTCTAACGCGTTCCACAGGGATGCTGGCCCATGTTGACTCCAATTCTTCCCACAGTTGTGTCAAGTTGGCTTGATGTCCTTTGGGTGGTGGACCATTCTTGATACACATGGGAAACTGTTGAGCGTGAAGAACCCAGCAGAGTTGCAGTTCTTTTTAATTTATTTATATTTTTTACCCCCTTTTTTCTCCCCAATTTCTTGGTTTCCAATTGTCTCATTGCTGCAACTCCCGTACGGACTCAGGAGAGGCGAAGGTCGAGAGCCTTCGTTTTATGAAAAGGACATTACGAGCATTGACTTATGTTGACTTATATCCATCTCAGTAGTGGCTGATGACACTTTAAATCGGCGGACGGGCTCATTGTAATGCCTGGAATGGAATCAACGAATGGTATTAAGCACACGGTTTCTATACGTTTTATACCATTCCATTCCGACCATTACTATGAGTCGTCCTCACCTCACCAGCCTCTACTACATGTGTCCTCCAAAACACAACCCAACCATGCCGCACTGCTTCTTGACACAATGGCCATCCAACCCGGAAGCCAGCCGCACCAATGTGTCGGAGGAAACACCGTACACCTGGCAACCTGGTCAGCGTGCACTGCGCCCGGCCCGCCACAGGAGTGGCTAGTATGCGATGAGACAAGGATTTCCCTGCCGGCCAAACCCTCCCTAACCCAGATGATGCTGGGCGAATTGTGCGCCGCCCCATGGGCCTCCCGGTTGCGGCCCGCTGCGACAGAGCCTGGGCTCGATCCCAGAATCTCTGGTGGCACAGCTAGCACTGCGATGCAGTGCCTTAGACCACTGCGCCACCTGGGAGGCTCAGCGTTGCAGTTCTTGACACTCAAATTGGTGTGCTTGGCACCTACTACCATACCCCGTTCAAGGGCACTTAAATATTTTGTCTTGCCCATTCACCCTCTGAATGGCACACATTCACAATCCTTGTCTCAACGGTTAAAAATACTTATTTAACCGATCTCCTCCCCTTCTTCTACACTGATTGAAGTGGATTTAATAAGGGATCATAGCTTTCACCTGGATTCACCTGGTCAATCTGTCATGGAAAGAGCAGGTGTTTTGTACACTCTGTATATATGAATATATTGAAACTCCTACTCGCTTCTCCCTCTCCATGATATCCCAGAGATCAAGTGTATTTTTGTGCACCCTTTCATGGCCGAGAGGATCATCTCCATGCTCAACCACTTCCTGCAGCACCTGGTTGGCCCCAAGATGGGCGCCCTGAAGGTGAAAGACTTCAGCGAGTTTGACTTCAAGCCTCAACAACTGGTCTCCGATATCTGCACCATCTACCTTAACCTGGGGTACGTTTCAAAAAGGCAGTATTTCAAGGCTAATACAAGGCCCAGAAGTTGTTTTGGGTTGAAATTCCCTTGCTTTTTCCATCTGTACTTCTTCAGCCGATCAAATATTTTGAGCGTTTGCCTGGAGTGCCAGGTGGGTGGTGTTTGCATGTTTTGGATGGTTCAATTGTGCCTGGCAAGCATAGCTACATTAGTTCAACCTTTTTTTTTAAGTACAATTTGAATCCGTGTGTGGCATATAAGGTGGCTATTTGGTTTCTAGTGACTCTAACAATGTCTGTTTTCTCTTTGGCAGTGATGAAGAGAATTTCTGTGCCACTGTCCCAAAAGACGGGCGCTCCTACTCTCCCACGCTCTTCTCTCAGACTGTCCGAGTCCTGAAGAAGATCAACAAGCCAGGAGAAGTTATTGTTGGTTTCGGTCTCCTTGCTGACAAAATAAAGGTTAGATCTGTATAAAATCACCTTACACTGTACCACTATGCCCTCTCCTTACCATAACCCTAAATGAATAACTACTGCCTGTCTCCTGTCTTAGTCTCATGCAGACCGACAGCTGCAGGATGAGGAAACGTACGCGGACGCCCCAGATGACTTCCTGGACCCCATTATGTCCACACTGATGCTCGACCCTGTGCTGCTCCCCTCCTCCAACGTCACGGTTGATCGCTCGACCATAGCACGGCATTTACTCAGGTGAGTGATCCCTTAGGAGTAGCATGTCTACGTGCTGCTGGTTTATTCCAGGGACTGCATGCATCAAGCATCTCAGAATAGGAGTGCTGATCCAGGATCAGGTCCCCCCCCTGTCTGTGTAGTCTTATTCATTGTTATCTAAAAGGCAAAACTGGTTCTAAATCAGCAGTCTTACTTTGAGCGGCTTGAAACATACGGCCCGAGATCACGGTTTTTTTGTACGATATTGAGTATCAATTTTCATTTCCCTACAGTGATCAGACAGACCCATTCAACCGCAGTCCACTCACAATGGATCAGATCCGGCCCAACGAGGAGCTGAAGCAACAGATCTTACAGTGGCTGGCCCAGCATAAGCAGGAGCGGCTGCAGATGGGCCCTAGTGGCTAGCCCTGGGATCTTCTCAAACAAACTATGATTGTACCATACCTTCCCTCACCTCCTTACCGGCAGTAGTATGCTCAACTATGACTCATCCATGTGTGCTTGCCTTCAAGCTTCGGACTTCAAACCACGTGAGACTTTGGTTTCTCCCTCTCATGCAGCACACATCACTCAAATACCCTCACTGGTCAATGGAAGATCCCATGTCTCAAAAACTGTCAAGAGAGCAGGTAGTGGTGCAATTGAAAACCGAGTTGCACTGCTACATTCATGTGCCCTATGGTGGTTTTAGAATGTTGCCCCCTGCTTCAGAGAATATGCTGTTTACCATTAGTGGTTGCAGTCTGGTCAGAACCACTGGTCTAACTGGACAACAGCTCTGCCAAATGTTTTATATTTTAAAAGTAGGCAAAGTATACTGAACATGGACTTCAGAACAAGAAAATGTCATATGTCTTATTAATTGCCCCGTGTCTCTATAGTAACCCTAAGGTCAATATGCACTACGAACCTAAACAACATTATCTAACGTTATTTAGCATTTACAATTGAAATAATGTCTTATGCAAGCATATAATACCCATGTAATAAAATGTGGGCTAACCAATCTTAATTTAAAGAATCGGTGCCTAAAACCACCAGCCTTGCTTTAATTTCATCGACCAGACATTTTTCAAGTTATTATATTGTCTTTGTTGCATTTATGGTATCAAATGCGCTGTCAACAGATATGTCTTAAATCCTAAACAAGAGATGATATAGACAATGTAGGAGTTTGGGTGTCACTTGCTATTGGTTATTGACAAAGCAGTTTGTAACTTGTGCGAGTTGCTCTTGTTTGGAATTTGAGACTTAATGCAAAGTAAAGTGTGATTTGCCGAAGAAATTAGTAGAACACGTGTGAGAGAATACCCATTTGATAGCATGCATTTGTATGTGGTGTATCTACTAACTTGATGATTACCAGAGTGAAATTATAATGCAAGATTTTAACTGTCAATGTATTTTGAATGTACAGTATGACTAATAAATAAAAAGCTTTGTGTTACAGTATCAATCTTTTGCATTACTTCTTCCAGTAGCCTAATAACAGGCAATAACTCATTTATTTCCAATAATCATTCAGTAAGTACTAAAGTTAACATAACATAATGCTAATTGTATGGTGTATTAGGAACTGAACAAAGTTTTTACCAACCAACACTATCCAATTACACTGAACAGAAATATAAACACAACATGCAAAGTGTTTGTCCCATGTTTAATGAGCACAAATTTGTTTACATCACTGTTAGTGAGCATTTCTCCTTTTGAATGTTCAATTCTCTGCTTCCAAGGTAGTTTTAGAGAATTTGGCAGTACGTCCAACCGGCCTCACAGCCGCAGACCATGTGTAACCGTGCCAGCCCAGAACCTCCACATCCGGCTTCTTCACCTGGGGAATGGTCTGAGACCAGATACCCGGACAGCTGATGAAGCTGTGGGTTTGCACAACCCAAGAATTTCTGCACAAACTGTCAGAAACCATCTCAGGGATGCTCATCTGCATGCTTGTCGTCCTCACCAGGGTCTTGACCTGACTGCAGTTTGGCATCGTAACTGACTTCAGTGGGCTCACCTTTGATGGCCACTGGCACGCTGGAGAAGCGTGCTCTTCGCGGATGAATCCCAGTTTCAACTGTGCTGAGCATACGAGTGGGTTTGCTGATGTCAACGTTGTGAACAGAGTGCCCCATGGTGGCGGTGAGGTAATGGTATGGGATGGTGTAAACTATGGACAATGAACACAATTGCATTTTATCAATGACAATTTGAATGCACAGAGATACCGTGAGGAGATTCTGAGGCTCATCGGTGTGCCATTCATTCGCCGCCATCACGTTTAGTGCACAGCCCCATTTCACAAGGATCTGTACACAATTCCTGGAAGCTGAAAAAACCAGACATGTCACCCATTGAGCATGTTTGGGATAATCTGAATCGACGTGTATGACAGCGTGTTCCAGTTCCCGCCAATATCCAGCAACATCGCACAGCCATTGAAGAGGAGTGGGACAACATTAAACAGGCCACAATCAATCAGCTTGATCAATTCTATGCAAATTAGATTTGTCACGCTGCATGAGGCAAATGGTGGTCACACCAGATAGTGACTGGTTTACTGATCCATGCCCCTTTCTTTTATTCAAGTACAGTGCCTTTGGAAAGTATTCAGACCCCTTGTCTTCAGACCCTTGTCTATGAGACTTGAAATTGAGCTCAGGTGCATCCTGTTTCCATTGATGCTCCTTGAGATGTTTCTACAACTTGATTGGAGTCCACCTGTGATAAAGTCAATTGATTAGTCATTATTTGGAAAGGCACATACCTGTCTATACAAGGTCCCACAATTGACAGTGCATGTCAGAGCAAAAACCAAGACATGGGTTCGAAGGAATAGTCCGTAGCGCTCTGAGACAGGATTTTGTCGAGGCACAGATCTGGGAAAGGGTACCAAAACATTTCTGCAGCATTGAAGGTCCCCAAGAACACAGTGGCCTCCATCATTCTTAAAAGAAGTTTGGAACCACCAAGACTCTTCCCAGAGCTGGCCGCCCGGCCAAACTGAGCAATTGGGGGGAGAAGGGCCTTGGTCAGGGAGGTGACCAACAACCCTATGGTCACTCTGACAGAGCTCCAGAGTTCCCCTGTGGAGATGGGAGAACCTTCCAGAAGGACAAACATCTCTGCAGCAGGAAGCCATTCCTCAGTAAAAGGCACATAACAGCCCGCTTGGAGTTTTCCAAAAGGCGCACCTAAAGACTCTCAGACCATGACAAACAAGATTCTCTGGTCTGATGTAACCAAAATGTAACTCCTTGGCCTGAATGCCAAGCGTCACGTCTGGAGGAAACCTGGCATCATCCCTATGGTGAAGCATGGTGGTGGCAGCATCATGCTGTGGGAATGTTTTTCAGGGACTGGGAGACGAGAGGATTGAGGCAAAGATGAACGGAGCAAAGTACTGAGAGATCCTTAATGAAAACTTGCTCCAGAGCGTTCAGGACCTCAGACTGGGGCGAAGGTTCACCTTCCAACAGGATAATGACCCTAAGCACACAGCAAAGACAATGCAGGAGTGGCTTTGGGACAGGTCTCTGAATGTCCTTGATTTGCCCAGCCAGAGCCCGGACTTGAACCCAATCGAACAGCTCTGGAGTGACCTGAAATTAGATGTGCAGCAACGCTCCCAATCTAAACTAACAGAGCTTTAGAGAATCTGCAGAGAAGAATGGGAGATACTCCTCAAATACAGGTGTGCCAAGCTTGTTGCGTCATACCGAAGAAGACTCGATGCTGTAATCACTGCCAAAGGTGCTTCAACAAAGTACTGAGTAAAGAGTCTGAATATTTATGTAGATGTGATTCTTTTTTATAAATCAACACACACTGAAGCCACTCCTGCACGACAAAACCTTTTCCCCCTCAGGAGACTGAAAAGATTTGGCATGGGTCCTCAGATTCTCAAAATGTTTTACAGCTGCACCATCGAGAGCATGGTTGCATCACTGGTTGCATCACTGCCTGGTATGGCAAATGCTCGGCCTCCAGAGGGTAGTGCATACAGCCCAGTACATCACTGGGGCCAAGCTTCCTGCCACCCAGGACCTCTATATCAGGCTGTGTCAGAGGAAGGTCCTAAAAATTGTCAAAGACTCCAGCCATCCTAGTCATAGACTGTCCTCTCTGCTACCACACGGCAAGCTGTACCAGAGTGCCAAGTCTAGGTCCAAGAGGCTCCTAAATAGCTTCTACCTCCAAACCATAAGACTCCTGAACAGCTAATCAAATGGCTACCCAGACTATTTGTATTAGCCCCCCCCCCCTCCCCTCTGGAACACTGCTGCAACTCTGTTATCCATGCATATAAAAAATATTTTCTTAAAACTGCATTGTTGGTTAAGGGCTTGTAAGTAAGCATTTCACTGTAAGGTCTACACCTGTTTTATTCAGCGCATGTGACAAATACAATTGGATTTTAATTGGTTTGACTTTGCTCCGTTCATCTTTCCTTCGATCCTGACTAGTCTCCCACTGCCTGCCACTGAAAAACATCCACACAGCATGATGTACGTTTCTACCTCAATTACTCAATGACTCGGTTTGGGTACCCTGTGTATATTGCCAAGTTATTGTTACTCATTGTGTATTTATCCTTGTGCTATTATTTGTCTATTATTCTATTATTTCTCTTTTAATGTTTCCCTCTGCATTGTTGGGAAGGACCCATAGTAAGCATTTCACTGTTAGTGAACCTGTAGTTTTCAAAAAATCTGGAAGGGTATGGCTTCTAATTGATTTAAGTAGCTGAGATGAAAGTGCAATTTGTTTCTGAAAAATAGTTAAAATATGTTTAATTTGATTTATTTTTAACTGCAGTGTTTGTGTTTCTGACATCTGAAATAAGAAATCATATATTACATAATATTGTGTTATACAGGTGATCAGGTTATAGTGTAAATATAGTTGAAGTAACTGTTATACAAATAAATGATAAATTAACTATCATTAAAGAAAGACTGTAAATTTGTGTAAATTAAGTATTTCAGAATGTAGTGTGTTTCAGGTACAATTGCAGGTGCATTGCAATTTTAACACTTCCAATTGTAATTAAAAGTTTAATAACAGACCAAAAACAGTGTTAGTGACTGTCTTGTAGGATTTATGAAAGTAAGCAATTTATGCTTTGCGTTTTCATGATTTTGGCACCAATCGCGATCGATGTCCGACCCATATATGACCACGTTCCTTCTGCTCATATCAGGTTGTTTATGGCGCAATTAAATAAATAAAACCTTAAGCCAACCTACTTCCTGATAGAAATTCAACCACTTGTATGTGTAGTCGCAGTTATATTTTGTATTTGGTCAATTACCTAGCTAGTTGTTTCAATCATTGTTTAATTAAGATAACGTATCTATTTTTTTTGCCAGTCTACACTTTTGAACTAACGTTAAAATGTGGCTAGCTAGCGAGTTCTACCACGTCACGTTGTAAGACACGGTCTAGCTAGCTAACGTTAGATACTTTAATTTCCAGTCTGCCATTTGGGATTTGTCGACTAAATGTAATATATGTATCTATTGGCATAGTTGTGAATATCAGCGTTAGCTAGCTATTAGCTGTTCGTTAGCTAGCTACGACTTCTCTGCTCTGTTTGACTGCGAGTTCGTGGCTTTCTAGTTGGCTGGCAGCTACACATCTTTCATGTGGGCTTGCGTTGGATGGATCATATAATTAGGAATTTAATCGGTTCTCTGAGATGGATCAAGCATCAGTAGCTTAGGACTGTTAGGTGTTTTTCCGGACACGGCCCTGGAACATGTTTAGCTATGCTATGGCTATACGCTTTTTGACTAGGAACATTGAATAAATGCATATTCGGGGCCACTTTATCTCCACCCCGCAACATGGATACGGATGTTTTTCACCGTGGTGAAGGGTGCGGGGGTTATGTGAAACGCTGGTTTAGGGCTACGCCCACTGAGCTCTCTGATCTTAGGGCAGACAGGCAGAGTGTAAAATGGCGCACAGCTGTCGGTGGCGGTTCCCCGCTCGGCCCGGAGGGAGCAGCAACTTAGGCACCGGGAGGAGAGCGGGCCGAATCCGGGTCACTGCCTCCCTTCGAAGTAGCACAGGGACCCACCCTAACACGGCTGGGCTCGGACCCGGCTTTGATGCTGCGTTACAGGTCTCATCTGCTATCGGTTGCAACCTGCAGAAATTTCGGGATGTTTTGGGAGAGTCGAGTGGTTCAAGCAGCGGGGAGGTAAGTGAAAGACCAACTTGATTGTGGTTGGTTGTTAGCTAGCTTGCTAACGTGAAATAGCTGCAATGAGAAGTGTAACATGAAGTGTCGAACACGCGCTAGCAATGGTATAGTACCAAGGAGTTATGTTGCTGCCTCCGTATTCGGTGTTAGGAGTGTGACTCAACTTGTCATCGCAGATTAGTTAACTTTTTGTTTGGCCTTGATCCCCACACTGGGTATCAAGCCCATCAACATGCTTCAATCCATGTGCTGTTACTAACGTTAAGTTATCCCTTTCACAGTGATTCACCATACAAGTCACAACAAGGAAGCCCGTTTAGGATCAGTAGCTAGCTGAGTAGCACCAACGGTGCTGATGTTGTGAATAGTTAAAAGTAGCCTGGTGACTTTCTAGACAAAATTTGGCCAAAGTGAATTCATTATTGTCTGTCTAGTTGTCTAACATTGCCACAGAGGTGAAAATAGAGGGATGTGATATAAAGCTACAGTATCTGGTTAGCGGCCATTGTTGGCTTAGTTGTGGAGTGGTGCCTTGTGGGGATAGAGCCTCATCATATCTCACCATCAACTCTTCAGAGTTCAGGATCAGGTCCTACGAGCCAGTGTGATACAGTAACATGCTAACTTTAGCTAACGTTGGCTCAGTCTTTGGTACATTTCTGTGATGCTAGTGTTACATTGAATAACACTGTAGCATGGGACCTCCCGGTTAGCGAGCGAGGTTCCTGTTTGAAAACAAAACATGTCAATTTAGGGAGGACAAGTTAACCTGAACTTCATGTTTTTGATTCTTGCTAAGGCATCTAGCTACCAAACGTTAATTATACTCCACTCATTTGAATTGCAATAACCTAGGAACGTTAGACACTTTATTTTGCAAACATTGACTAGCTTAACATTAAACACCTATAGTATATCGAAGAGTTCAAGAAGCTGTCGTTATCCATAGCTTGCTGCGAGGTGTCAGTTCAATGCTAACCATCGAACGAGGCTATTTACCTTGCCTAAATGATCAGCTAGCTACTATTCGTCTTTCTGCCTTGATCCACGCTTCTAAAGTTGCTAGGTAGACGCTACAATAGTTAGAAACAACATTGTCGATTTAGATATTTGGGTATGGCTAATGGTCGGGGTAGCTCGCTAAGTGATGGATTTGAGCTTTTGTAGTAAGACTCGCACATTTGGCTAAGTGTTTAGCTCATGAACCTAACGTTACCATGCTACGCACTACGCCACGGTAGCTAGCTATTGCTGATCCATAGGAAAATGGGAGGTGGACATGTTTTTCCCCGTCTTCACACAGTGCGTAGTATCAAAATAATGTCGGCATTGTGGACATCTGATGAAGTGCTAGCGAACTACAATTTTTTTTGTTGGGCTGAGAATGGTTCGCCAGTGTCATGTGTGTTTGATGTGTGCTCCTCCGAATTCCATCTTTCTAAGTACTGACGGTAGGCTAGCGAGCTACAATAACGAGCCTTTTTTTTTGTGTTGTCGGACCTTGTGATGTGGGGGTGTGTTCGGGTTTAGCGAACTACCATCTTTATTTTTTCATGATGAGCACGCGTTCAATGCAGTGGGAGTAGACCCTAGTGTTGTAGTAGAATCGGACGTGGAGGGTAACTCAACACTTTATCAACGTTGTAAGATGTACTGTTATATTAGAGTACTTATTGGGGTAATTCAGGTTTGATGTTAAGAAAATATATTTTGAGGTTTCTCCAGTCCCTCACTCCCTCATGTGTGATTTTTCAATAAGCCCCTTATCATAAGAACTATTGCGGTATCTGGAAACACTGATTCTGTCCTGTGTGTGTTTACAGTCTCCTACCATCACTAGTAGATTAGCCGAAAGGTTAATATAATCTACTTTGATGTTGGCCAGTGCTATAGAAATGAGTCCCTCTGTCTGGACTAACACTTTTTTTTTTAAATAGGAAGGCAGATCAACATGTCCCCCTCTATCCCAAGACACACAAAGAGCTTGGGAAAACACGCTGGGATGCGGTGGGGACATACGGCCAAAATCCCAGTGTAACTTGCCACTCATGGATGTTGCAGACACAGCATTGTGATTTCATTCAGTGGCTGTTGCGCCTGGGCAGGATTGTTCTGGCTCATCGCAGCCTGCTGAGCTCATGGAGCAGCCGGACACTGAGCCCCGCCTTCCAAGCAGACCCAAATCCACTTCAGCCACACAGGGGCCGTCTGAGCTCAACTTTTCTTCTGACAGCTGCCACTTTGGAATAGATTAGCCAAGCCTTTTGGGATCCCTCAAAAGAGGGCTTGTAGACCATTGTTGTTCAAATTGCAGCATTTGTAGGCTATTGAATTGGGTATTTAAATGTTTATTGATCCAGCCAAATGATGGTTGTCTATTTAAGCGCCCATCTGCCAAAGGTGTCTTTTTTGGGGACATTTGTTTGGCCTTTAACAAAAATCAGACTCACTTTTGTTTTGTCTTTAGAATCAAACCCCTCTCGCTTGACTCCGATTTAAGACCGATGTCAATCCCTCACACAAGTGCAGCTGAATAGCTGTTAGCAAACTGAATGCTTTGCCTCACTGGTTTTTGCTAAATGTTGTTTGGGCGGAAGGGGTCCAGCAGGTGTTTGCCCTATTTATATGGCGGAGCTCCCGTCCCCGAGACAGTGCGTGGATCCAAGCAGGAAGCTTTGTCTGCTTTTATTCCAGCTTTCATGAAGTGCAGACGGCTGAAAGAGCACAGGCACTGATATCAAAGGGTGAAGAGCGAAGCCTCCTCCCCTAGGGACTACGCTGGGAGGAGAATTAGTCACAGACCCTCCCATCCACTGCTTTATTCTGCTCTAGCAGGCGGCCAAAGGGTTTTCACCTCTGCTTTCAGGGCTGTGAGAAAGCCATCAATTGTGTGTGGGGTTGGTCCCCCATACTTTATGCCCCTTATTACACCTCGCAGGAGGCGACTTCAGCTTTGTTTTGATTAGGGTGCTGGTCGGAGATGCCTCTCTCTGCCACTGTGGGTGTGAGGTGTTGGGAACATGAGCCATCAATTCTAGCAGTATCTGTTTTTTTTACCCGGTATTTTGGCACCCGAGAGAGACGAATATCAATCTTTAGTGGGACACTCAGAATTCCCTTTTTTTTTTTTTTTGAATTCTTCCGAGACTCCCGATGGGCGCAGCGGTCTAAGGCACTGCATCTCGGTGTTAGAGGCATCACTACAGACACCCTGGTTCGAATCCAGGCTGTATCACAACCCGCAATTGGCCCAGCATAGTCTGGGTTTGGCTGGTTTAGGAAGTCATTGTAAATAAGAATTTGTTCTTAACTGACTTGCCTAAATAAAATTTAAAAATCAGTCATTGGCCAGAGCAATCTGACCAGAATTCCCCAGTGGCCTTTTATTAGGAATGTGCCACCGGAAGGGCATATACAATACAGTATGATCTCCTCCTCGATTGAGATTCAAAGGAGGGGAGAAGTATCCATAGTAAATCGGAGTGAAGCCTCTAGTTCTTCATTCGGCTGCTCAGAGGTATCAGTGTGGATTTTGAGGGAAGGCTGCTCCAAATTACTATCATGAGAATACGATCAGGAGGCACATTTGTCTGTACTCAGCTCCAGACCTTTGCTGATTTTTTTTTTTTTGTTTTGTTATTTTAATAATACAGTTGCGTAGTACAAAATATCATGCGGTTTTTCCTGCCCTCCATTCATTGCATCAATCGCAATTGTTAAATAAACACAGATTGAGTTCTCCCTGTGCTCGTAATCTTATTCCCTGACCACGTTCAGAATTTTCAAACTGCAAAGCAAGTCTCTTGGCATACTTATTTCCCCCTGACACCTCTCGATATTCACTCGGGGTTTAGCGCAGTGATGTACAAGGACTCTCTGAAACTTCAAAAGGCAGATGTCTCGACAGATAATTATACAGTATGAAATGATTTAGAATTCTGGGGGAAGCGTCAAAGTTTAAACTTTTAACAATGCTAGTAATTAAAGGGGGACTTAAGGTTCTCTAGGCATTTAGATAGCTCCAAACTTCCAAGTTGAATTCTACAGCTTTCAAATATGCCAGGGCTGAGAGTTAATGATCAGTTGCACTACATGATGTGGATATATGGGGTTACAGGGATGGCAGGCAGCCATGTGTGTGTGTGTGGCGCATCAGCAGTCCTGAAGAGCAGAGCGGAGCAGCCCTCAGTGACTCTCATTTACTCTGTGTTTTAAAGGGAGCTACTTGCTGGTACTTCTCTGCCTGGTGTTTTAAAATGACAGATGTTAAAAGTAGGTGAATACATTTTATAAAGCGTTAGCTGAATAGAGCTAACTAGTGTTTTCTTCTGATTCAAGAACAGTTACTTTGGGCTTCTCACCTCGCCCACATACACCCACTTGCTAGTGATGCAAAACCGAATACTTTAAACCACTTTTACATCCGCTCTGATAGTTATGTGCTTGCAAGGGACAGGCCCAACTAGCAGACAGGAACATGAACATCTCCGCATTGAATTGGACTTGTTGCTCTGTTTTAGCTAATCTGAGGAAAGACGAGGCAATTCATGATGTGGAAATGTAGGTTCAAATTAGCATGTTGTGGATGGGAAACAAACACAAGCAGGAGTAAGAAAATGTGGAGTCTGCGTAGACGACAAAAGCCTTTGTCACCCTCTTCTAACAAGAGCCTTCCGACTAGGCTATGCATGCTGCCTTTCATCCCCTTTCTCCCCGACTGTACATTCTACATTTTTATTTGTTTTTTTTGTAGTGTCTACAAAATCAATTATGGCCTTGCTCAAGAGCACAGACCTTTTTTCCCCCCCCTTTTTTTTCTTCACCTAGTCAGCTCGGGGATTCGAACCAGCGACCTTTCGGTTACTGGCACAATGTTCTTAACCGCAAGGCTACCTGTCTTCCCCTGTCCTAGCCGTAGCAGGTGGCTCCCTGTCCTGCAAGTGAGCCCATAAGCCTTTTTGGTTTCGCAGCATGCTGCTCTCCCCGGGTTGCCTGTGGGCGCGGAGTGAGTGTGTGCCTCTGTAGCGCATGGCTGGCTGCACGGGGAGTGGGAGGCTTTTAGTGTGTGGGAGGCTTGTTTAGATTGGGATTTAGCTTGCTTCTGTGCGAGCGTGTTCAACCCCAACCCCTTTTCATCCTTGCAGTCCCCCTGGAGACATGCACAGGCTCAGTTGCTGTACCAGGTGGTCAAGATGCTGCCCCCCACCTCCCCCTTTTACACACAAACTTACACACACACACATCCTCCTTTTCTGCCCATCCCCCTTTCCTCTTCCTCCCCTCGTGTTTTGGCTCTGTTTACATCTTGCGGTGTGGTTCACGCGAAGGGAGGACGAGTGTTTGTGAGTGCCAGAGAGGCAGAGCTGTGATGTCATCGAGCTACTCGCGTTTGTCACTTTCCGCCCCCCTTAGTTCCCTGCAACCAACCAACAGCTTTAGCAGCCTGCCTGAGAAGATGCTGAGAAACACTGCCTGTATGAACTGCAGCACAGAGACAATCAGTGTCAGAGTTGAAGTGAGAGATGGATCGATCTAAAAATGCAGGTATCGGTGGGCAACATGATTTAAAAATTGATGATTTTAAAAGGGCAAAGCTGGTCATTTGAGGTTGCTATTATATTGCAAATGATCAACACTTGTCATCACAAACAAAAATCTAGGCTATATGCCAAATTAAATTGCAGTGGACTGAATGTGTCCTAATCACTATATTAATAGTAAATGTGATGTTAACAAGTTGGCTGTGCTATTCAGGTTGGAGTTAAAACTGTAGTGTGGACTCCTAGACAGCAGCTGCTCTACAAACTGGGCCGAAGGGACTTAAACTGCAGCCCCACATGCTGCTCTAAATAAAGATTATGAAATGACACACCCCCACTCCTCCGACACGGAGTCACACAAAAGACTTCCACGGGAACGTTGCGATATTAATCTCACCAGCCCTAGGGTTGGGTGGCTGTATATGATCTGTGGGGGTAAGGCCTAGCAAAGATGGGTATCTAAGGACTTTGGTGATTTCTGACATGCATATATGAGTTGTCTTTGGCCTCTTAACTTGCCCAGTTGTCCAAGTCTCTAATGCTCAGTACTGCTGACTGTCATAAACAACAATACTTGTGATAGTTAAACTGACAATCTAATATAAGTTTGCTGTTAAATTTACAGGCATTTTGCAGTTCATGAGCAGAGTCCCACCTTGGTGTTGGATGGCATTGAGTCCATCTGCCTCCTGTTTTATCTGCTTTCTCTATAATTACTGTTACACACTCATCCTGTGGCCCAGACATAATTACAAATGGAGGGTCCTGGAGACTGAGTAATATTCCATTTCTGTCCAATTCCAAGTGAGCGGAGAGGATCTTTAATTGAATCAATCCAAGGACACACTTCCTGGTGCTGTGATTGTGACTCGTTTATATCCTGATATAAAGTATCCCACACCCCACTGTAGAGACTGCACTGATTAGGTTCACCATCATATACAGTTGTAGACGAGGGTTGTGTCCCATATGACACCCTATTCCCTGTCTAGTGTGCTACTTTTGACACAAGTAGCGTTTTAAACGGGCATTTGAGATGCAGCCTAGTCAACTGAGAGATCACTATTAGTCATGTGTAACATGCTGTTTGGGTTGCTTTGGAATTTTTGAATTCCGGTAACTCCTACAGATGGCCTCGTTCACTGTGCCTTACCTCAAAATTTAGAAGAGGGAAACATTTAAGAGGAAAGTAAAATAAGTACCCCAATAAGTGAATGTGTGTGTTATGTCAGGAGATGAGTCATCCAATCAGGCCCTCTCAAAGATGACCTGACTGAGTGGGTGACATCACAGCAGATGTTAGGCAGCCTAGCAACCACTGCTGCTATGGATACCTGTGTGCTTTGATGGTACTTCCTGAAAGTGAAGAGAAACAAATGTAATTCTCAACGGTGCAGTAGATATCATTAAATACATCTGTGTAGCCTTATGACTGACTGCCTGTGCCCGTCAAATGCTATATTAAATGTTTCCCCAAAGATTTTAGAACTAAACCAAGGTAGGCCACAGCTTGTTGTTTCAAATGGGAACAAATGAGCCACAGTGGGCAGAGCCAGGCACGAGCTAGATCCGATGGCGTGTTCTAGCCTACAATAGCATATTTCTGTTGGGGAACGTCTGCTCTGAAGTGCGCGTGTGCAATAACTCAATTCGCCTTTGCATTCCTTTTAAACAATGCCATTTTTTGCAACTTTGTCAAAGGCTAAGATCTACGAAACCTGGTCCACTCTGTTGGTAACCGATTCTAGTTTTGGGAACAGAACTGTATTGAGATCAAATGTTTCATCGATAAGTACGTTTGCAGAATGTCGGCCCAAATCCATCTTCTCCCACTGCCCGCCACTGGGCTTCCTCTCACTACCATATTTACTACCATACCATAAACGCTATCCGGATGCTTCACATTTTATACATCTGATGAAATATCTATCTGTAGCTTCTCTATCTAGCTATGCTAATAGGCTTATTCAGCAATTTTCCCTTTTGTGGTATAGGCTACGAAAAAGCCCTTAGTTCACAGGGGCCCTGTAAACGCAGAATTCAGTGTTTTTCAGACAGCAAAAAAGAGTGCCTAAGAAATATCTTGCTGCTTTTGTTAACTCATCTTAAATGCTTCTTATTAGGGATGAAAGATATCGTAATTGGCCGATATTAGCTAAAAATGCCACATCAGTATCGGCCCTATGTCTAGTTTTAACGCAGACAATAACCTCTTTTGGCGCGTGAACCGCTAGCGGGACACCTACAACATCCAGTAAAATTGCAGAGCGGGAAATTCAAAATACAAAAATCGTAATATTAAATATTCATGAAAATACAAGTGTCATACATAATTTAAAAACTTAACTTCTTGTTAATCCAACTGTCAGATTTCAAAAAGGCTTTTACGGCGAAAGCATACCATGCAATTATCTGACAGCGCCCCACACAAATACTCAACCAGCACAGGTGTCACAAAATCACAAATAGCGATTAAATAAATCACTTACCTTTTTGAAGATCTTCCTGTTTGCAATCCCAATGGTCCCAGCTACACAATGAATGGGCGTTTTATAGTACGTTTGTAGTAGAATAGTATGTTCAATAGGGAAGATAAATAACGAAGAGCGAGCACTTCATTCACGCACCAACAAGGCTACTTTTCTAATGAGACACCTTGTAGTTCTTCCAACTACTCATTTAAAAAAAAAAAAAAAAAACGAGCCTGAAACCCTTTCTAAAGACTGTTGACATCTAGTGGAAGCCATAGAAACTGCAATCTGGGTCCTATCTATTTGTATTTCCCATAGGCTACCACTGAAATGGCCTGTGACCTCAAAATAAATAAATAACTGGATTGATTTTCCTCGGTTTTCTTTTGCCAAATCAGTTCTGTTATACTCACAGATATTATTTTAACAGTTTTAGAAACTTCAGAGTTTTCTATCCAATGCTACCAAGTATATGTATATCCTAGTTTCTGGGCCTGAGTAACGGGTCACGTCAGTCATCTGAAATTCCAAACAAAAACTAGTCTCCAAAACAGGTTTTAAAAACCGATGTGAAAGCTACCGTGCATACCTATATAACATAATAACGGCACGTGCAACACAGGACTCCTAACCTAGCCCACAATGTCTGCTGTGTAGATCGAGCAGTCATTTGAAAGGGTAAGACATTTTTCAGCGAGACAACTCAGCCGAAATTCATTAAAGCCAAGATAATGGAATTCATTGCCCTTGACAATCAACCGTTCTCTGTCGTGGGTGATGTTGACTTTCGCCGACTGGTCGGGCACCCGGTATACACTACCAAGTGAGCTATTTTTTTTCAGATGTTGCCTTACCGGAGTTACACAGTAATAGCGTCACTGCTATTAGCTTCACGACATACATACTATGGAACGCCGTTTGGGTCTTTGCGTGTCAAAGATAGTAGCACTGTCAAAGCTGTACAAAAAAAGTTTGTTCGTGGCTGGTGTTTGCAATACCGCATTGGTAATAAAGCATCATTTGTTTGACCACAACTGCTGGGGTAGCTAGCTAGCACCAATGTAACCAACCTGAAAACAATCACCAGTAGAACCTGCAGTCATTTTCATTATTCTTTGCAATGATTTAGGGATCCTTGTGAGAAAGTATTAGCTAGGTTGCCACTTGTTGTTCGTCTATTGAAATTGAACTTCAGTTCATGAAAATAAATAGTCAGCTACTTCACCCTGTTTCCCAAGCTAACATAACCAGCCAGCTAGCTTCATCTGGCTAGTGATGCTCGACCGGACCGGGTTATGTGTTGTGAAGCTTGCCACAATAAGGATTAGGTACAATAGTGGTATTTGTGGTTTAACTTCAAAATAAAAGTATGTAACTGACAGTGATGCAAATAGTAGAATTATGCCATACCTTTTATTTTGAAGGCTAACTGCAAATTCCACTATTGTACCTCATCCTTATTGCGGCTAGCTTCGCAGAGATTTGTCCGACCGCCATTAACCAAATAAGAACTGTCTTGTAAATTAGTATTATTTTAGATGACGCCTAGCTATGTAGTTAGCTAGCTAACTATAGCTACTGAAACAGTTTGTCGTGTTATTTGACACGCCAAATTGTGCTAGTGTCTTTTTTGACACCCAAAGATCCAAATGGCATTCCATAGAAATCCTGGTTGAGAATGAAACAAATGAACAACGAAACATCACAGCAAGTGAGTGAAAGAAATACATTTGGTTATGTTTTACTGGTAATGAGGATTTATGTAAATTCTGACAAAATAACTTTTGGTTAGTCTGTGTGTGTGTGACCTTTTTATTTAATTAGGCAAGTCAGTTAACACATTCTTATTTACAGTGATGGTCTGGATGGCGCTGGGCCAATTTATGTGCCGCCCTATAGGACTCCCAGTCACTGCCGGATGTGATACAGCCTGGTTTCGAACCAGGGACTGTAGTGATGCCTCTTGCACTGAGATGCAGTGCCTTAGACCGCTGCGTCCGTGTGTGTGTGTGTGTGTGTTAGCTATTTAATTGTACTAGAATGCTTAAAAAGCCGCAAAAATTGTAAGTATCGGTTATCTGTATATTTATTTATTAATTATTTTTTTGACAAGGACAATATAGCATATCGGTATCGGCCAAAAATATCATATCGGTGCATCACTACTGCCTGACATCAGACACATTTTGTGTTTCAGTTGCTCTTCCCCAGGATGGGAATTCACTAACAGGCATTATATCAGCAGACTGCGCTCTGACTGTGTAGCTACATTTCTCTGCTGTTTTTCTCGCTGTAGCCTACTTTTCTCAGGTAAAATGCCAGATTAACTTCAAGCCAAACAGAAAATGTAGCTGGATACATTGTTTCAATGATAAACATTAGAAATATCATGGCCACGAATCATTTTTGCACAAGTACCTTGCTTTTTCATTGTAAGCTAATTTACTTGTGTGGCTCCTAGCCAAATAGTTTTGCGCTTCTGATGAAAATTAAGATAATTCAGCAGAAAATATGTTTTGCGCTAATGTATTTTTTAAGGGGACTAGACTATCTTCGTTATGAGTGGTTTCAGGATGACTGAAGTGCACAGCTAGGCCTGAATATTCTGTCTTTGGATGCTTTGTATTCTGAATCAGTTTATTCATTCATCACTTTGACCTTAAAAAAAACAATACTTTAATGCTGTTATTCTATTGAAGTATTTCGACAAACGTGTTAACGTTTTGGTCAGATTTCATGCATCTTGTCTTTTCCTGCCATAGGAAGGAGCGTTTGGAGGCTTTGGTGCAGTCAGTGAACACCGAAGAATGCAGAGTCAGTCGAGGACGTTGGCAGGTGAGGTGTTTTTATTTATGTACACTACATGACCAAAAGTATGTGGACGCCTGCTCGTCCAACATCTCATTCCAAAGTCATGGGCATTAATATGGAGTTGGTCCCCCTTTGCTGCGCCACTCCTCTGGGAAGGCTTTCCGCTAGATGCTGGAACTTTGCTGCAAGGACTTGCTTCCATTCAGTCACGAGAGCATTGGTGAAGTCGGGCACTGATGTTGTGCGATTAGGCCTGGCTCACAGTTAACATTCCAATTCATCCCGAAGGTGTTTGATGGAGTTGAGGTCAGGGCTCTGTGCAGGTCAGTCAAGTTCTTCCGCACTGATCTTGACAAACAAATTCTGTATGGACCTCGCTTTGTTCTCGGTGGCGTTGTCATGCTGAATCAGGAATGGGCCTTCCCAAAACTGTTGCCACAAAGTTGGAAGCACAGAATTGTGTAGAATGTCTTTGTATGCTGTACTGTTTAGGGGCCTAGCCCAAACCATGGAAAAACAGCCCCAGACCAATATTCCTCCTCTAAACTGTACATTTGGCACTATTTCTATTTTATTTAACCTTTATTTTAAAGTCAGTTAAGAATAAATTATTTACAATGACGACCTACCAAAAAGCTTCCCGCCCGGACGAGGGCTGGGTTTAGAATAAAAATATAGGACAAAACACGCATCATGGCAAGAGACAACACGACATAAAGATACCTAAGATGACAACACAGCATGGCAGCAACACATGACAACATGGTAGCGACAACATGGTAGCAACACATGGCAGCAGCACATGGTACAAACATTATTGGGCACGGACAACAGCAAGAAGGTAGAGACGACAATATATCATGCAATGCACCCACAACTGTCAGTGTCTATACATTCGGGCAGGTAGCGGTCTCCTCGCATCCGCCAAACCCAGATTTGTCCATCGGACTACCAGATGGTGAAGTGTGACTCATCACTCCAGAGAACGCATTTCCAGTCCTCCAGAGTGCAATGGCGGCGATGCTTTACACCACTCCAGCCGACGCTTTGCATTGCACATGGTGATCTTAGGCTTGTGTGTGGCTGCTCGGCCATGGAAAATTTCATTTCATGAAGCTTTCGACGAACAGTTCTTGTGCTGATGCTGCTTCCAGAAGCAGTTTGCGACTTGGTAGTGAGTGTTGCAACCGAAGACAGTTGATTTTTGCACGCTTCAGCACTTGGCAGTCCCATTCTGTGAGCTTGTGTGGCCTACCATTTCGTGGCTGAGCCATTATTGCCGAACCCACTAATTTGAAGCGGTGTCCACATACTTTTGTGTGTGTGTGTATACAGTGCATTCGGAAAGTATAAAGACCCCTTTTACTTTTTCAACATTTTCTTACGTTACAGCCTTATTCTAAAATGTATATATTTTTTAAATCCTTGGGAATTTACACAATACCCCATAATGATGAAGCGAAACAGGTTTTTAGACATTTTTGCACATTTTATAAAAAAATTAACTGATACCGCATTTACACATGCATTCAGACCCTTTACTCTGTACTTTGAAGCTCCTTTTGGCAGCGATTACAGCCTCGAGTCTTCTTGGGTATGACACTACAAGTTTGGCACACCTGTATTTTGGGAGTTTCTCCCATTCTTCTCTGCAGACCCTCTCAAGCTCTGTCAGGTTGAATAGAGAAAGTCGCTGAGCAGAACCTCCTTTTAATGCCCAAGATATTGGAATGAGATGTTTGACAAGTAGGTGTCCACATACTTTTAGTTCTGTGTGTGTGTGTATATATCTCTCTCGCAAAAGTAGTAGAAGTAGCCCCACTTATTTGAAACCCATTATTTTTGTTTTGTACCAGTTACTCCCACGCAGGAGAAGAAGCCCAGAGGCCGACCCCCGCGGGCCCTGACTGCACAGAAAGGGCCTGCAGGCGCCGGCCCTTCCCCCTCGCCTTCCTCGGGGAAACCCGAGGGCCAGGAGTGGCCTGTGGAGAAGGCCAAGCGGCTGCCCGGGAGGCCGCCTGGCTCTGGAGAGAAGAGGAGAGGCCGTCCGCCGGCCTCTGGCACCCAGAGAAGTTTGCAGGCCGGCAGCCATACAGACAATGACAGCAGGCAGGTGGGGCAGGAGCACAGCTCCACAACTACACACCGCAAGGACCGAGACGAGGAGAGGAAAGCCACAAAGAGAACGCCCCTGGGCTCCGTGCAGCAGCACGACACAGAGGCCAAGCCTCCCAAAGCGAGCCGCGAGTCCAAGGTGACCAAACTGAAGCGGCTGCGGGAGGTCAAACTGAGCCCACTCAAGGCCATCGCCAGGAAGTGTGTGCCGGTGCCCGGCGTGCCCCGGCGCAGGCGAGGACGGCCTCCATCTGCCGAGCGCCTCAAAGCCGAGGCTGCTGCTGCCCAGGCCTCTTGTTCAGAGGAAACCAAACAAAAGTCCTTCAGCGTCCGCCGGGACAGAGATGCGGACCCCCACACTCCTCAACAGCAGTCTAAGCTCAGGGCGTCCCACTTTGCTGAGGAGGACGACGGCCCCGACGTCCACAGCTCCTCTAGCCCGCTCCCCTCATCCTCTCCCTCCAAGCTGGGCAGGCCACTGAACCTGAGAACCAGCCCTCGCCACATCAAGCCCGTGCGCATCGTTCCCCCCTCCAAACGCACTGACGCCGCAATCGCCAAGCAGCTGCTTCAGCGCGCCAAGAAAGGTGCGCAGAAAAAAAAACTGTTAGAGAAGGAGGTGGTTGCCATAGGAGGCCAAGGGGCAGCAGCCATGGAGGCAGGCATCCGGAGGAGGAGGAGAACGCAGCTGAAGAACATCAGGCAGTTCATCATGCCCGTGGTGAGCACTGTCTCGCTGCGCATCATTAAAACCCCAAAGCGCTTCATCGAGGACGAAGGCAGCTTCGGCGCCTCTCACCCCCACATGAAGATGGCACGGTTAGATGCTGTTCCGCCCCCCGTCGCTGCCCCCCATCCCGCTTTGGCGGCCTCCCCCATGCGGGCGTCTACAGCTGCAGTCACCGCCGCCGCTGCTAAAGCTGTGACCGCAGCTCCGGTTGACACCATCCCTCCCCCACCTCCCACTGTCACACCCAGCAGGGCCACGGCCGTGGCGGCCAGCCTGCTCAACAACAGCTGCAACAACAGCACCAGCAATGGGCGCTTCAGCAGCAGTGTCGCCTCGTGTGGCTCCAGCGCGGTGTCCCTGCACTCCTCCCAGCTCTCGTCGGGTGAGTCGTCCCGATCCAGCAGCCCCAGTCTGGATGACTCGTCGTGCGACTCCCAGGCTTCGGAGGGCACTCAGGCCCTGTCCGAGCCGGATGAGCATGACGACGAGCGAGACCACTCCCCATCCTCCCAGGGAGAGAGGGAGGGAGACATGCTGCACTCCTCCAGGCATCCGTCAGAGCCCGAGCCGGAGCAGCGTGTTCTGATTGAGCGGGGCCGGAGGGGCCGCAGAGGGCAGGGTGTGGGCAGGGGCAGCCTTGGGGCAAGGGGAAGAAGCAGCCTGGTCACCGGAGGGAAGAAGGCTATCATCAGCCCGGCCACGGGAGTTTTGATGTCCAACTCTCAACAAGCCGCCTCCGCCGCCTCCTCGTCTTCGTCCCCCCCGCCCCCCCCTCTCCTTAGCTCCCCGCAGCAGGCCCAGTCAGGCTCCAACACAGCGGAGCATCACCCCCACTCTCCTTGGATCCTGCCCCACCTGTTTCTCCAGGGCCAGTCATTGGTGCTCTCCAGCCTGCAGGACAAGCGCAGGTCCATCCTGAGAGAGCCCACCTTCCGCTGGACATCTCGGTCTCGCACCGATCAGCAGTACTTCTCCTCCGCTAAGTATGCCAAGGAGGGCCTTATCCGCAAGCCTATCTTCGACAACTTCCGCCCTCCACCTCTCACGGCTCAAGACGTGGGTCTAATGCCCCATGGCGCTGGTACCGGGGCGGTTGCTTCAGCGGGTTACCCGGCGCCAGGCGGTGGGACAGGGGCGGGCACCCGCCTGTTCTCTCCACTACATCACCACCACCACCACCAGCAGCACCCCTCGTCCCGCTTCGAGTCGCCACTCCAGAAGCGCAGCCCCCTGCTGCGCGCCCCGCGCTTCACTCCCAGCGAGGCGCACTCGCGCATCTTTGAGTCGGTCACCCTGCAGTCGTCATCGGGGAGCAGCCCGGGATCGCTCTCTCCCCTCCAGTCCTCCCCCAAGTCGGGCCGGTCGGTGAGACGCAAGAAGAGGACGACCCCGGGACCCCTGCGAGGTCAACCCCGGTCCCCCTCACACTCCATGACCACGAGGAGCAGCCAGCCAGGGGCCCCGCCCGGAAAAGGTCCCTCTGAACCGTCTGTGCTGACAGGCTCCATCTCCACTGGTGCCAGCAGCACCAGTAATTCCCTCAGCTCTCTGCCCACTAGTGCCTTAACGCCTGCTGCTTTCAGCTCCTTCTCACCGGGCCCCCTGGGCCACTCCACACACGGACCTTCCTCCTCCGACGGACATAGAGCAGCCGGGAGCCTTGGTGGTGGTGGTACGGGTGGCAACTCCGCTTCTTGCTCCTCTTCCCAACTCTTCTCTCTCTTCACTTCCAGCCCCCAGGAGACGGGCCGCGGTGCTGGGAAAGGAGGGAGAGAGAGGAGCGCCTCTGCTTCCCGGGACTCTGCTCCTGTCAAGGAGAAGGAAAGGGAGACCGAGAAAAGCAGAGAGCGTGAGAAAGAGAACAAAAGGGAGGGCAGAAAAGATTGGGAGAGGAGAGGCAAGGCGTCCACTCCAGACGCCTCTCCCAATAGGACACCCAGCCTGTTTGCCGGGGAGGGGCGGGAAGGGGAGGAGTCTCTGACCTCCCTCGCTCCTAAAAAGACACCTGGTAGGAAGAAGTCTGTTCCCGTGGACTCGGGTACAGAGGCATCACCTGTAGAAAGGGCTGCAGTCCACTCCTCTATCCCCCTTATCTTGACCAAGGGCCGCGCCTCCAAAAAGACCCGGCCTTCGGAGAGGGGGCCAGAGGCTGAACTTGGGGAGAAGGAGAAAACAACATGTGTCCCTGCCCAGCAGGCAGGCCTTCCCCCGGGACAGACCGTCAGCAAGAAGCCCCCGGCGGTCCCATCCTTGGGCTCCATGCTGGCGCACGCCGAGAAGCAGCCTGTGGCCGACAAGCGGGTGGCAGGCCTGCTGAAGAAGGCCAAAGCGCAGTTGTTCAAAATCGAGAAGAGCAAGTCGCTGAAATCCCCAGACCATCCTAAAGTTCAGGTTAGTTCCCCTCTTCCTTCCCCGCAGCCTCTTCTCCGCTGACTTGGGCTATTTCTGTTGGTTTACTTTAACACGGAAAGGGTTTTGATACTTTTCATTTGCTATCTCCTCACAACCACAATGAAATCATTTGACATGATTCTGAGAATGTTTGCTGCCATCAATAACACTGAGTGTTTTGAACACAGACTGCAACTTGATAGCAGGAATGTCCCTGAAAGGGGTTTATTCAAGGGGAATTCTGCCAAACCACGTTGTACATTATGCATTATGTAGACAGACGTGCACAAATATATTCTCCTTTAGAAAAACCACCCCCGAAAGATGTGTATGTATTTAAGAGGACTGTCGTCAACTGGTAAGAGAGCCTTGAGAATGATGGTTTACAGATTAGGGCTGTCACGATACCAGTATGGTGATTTGATTTTTCCACCAAAACAAAAAGAACTTGAAGCAGACTGAACTCTGCTTCAAGACTTTGCTGTATGGAAATGATTGTATGGTAGTCTTTAGCTTGGACAATAAACAAAATGTGACTGCGATAACAGGCTATGTGTCTGCAACATAACTATTTTCCTCAAGAAATGGAAGTCTGCTTCATGCTTTGCTTCCTTTCCACGAATCTGCATAGCTTCTCAATACTGGTATTGGGACAGCCCTATTACAGAGTAGCCCCTTTCAGAGACTGATTTAGAGTTAACATAGATGTTTTGTGTTTTTTTTTTAATAATAATTGAAACACAGACCCAGAATACGGCCACTTTATCTCGAGCCAGTGAAGTGACTTTTAACTGTGCAGATTTGTTTTGGCTTTACTCCACCAGAGTCATGAGAGCGACTCTTCGGAGACGTCGGTGCGAGGGCCACGCATCAAGCACGTGTGTCGGCGCGCCGCTGTGGCCCTGGGCCGCAACCGGGCCGTGTTCCCCGACGACATGCCCACTCTCAGTGCCTTGCCGTGGGAGGAGAGGGAGAAGATCCTGTCTTCCATGGGGAATGATGGTGAGATCCGTGTTAAACGGGCACGCCCCCTTTTGAATATTTGTAATGACGTATGACCCGCTCGCATAATCAAATGCTCCTCCGACAAATCAAAGTTGTGGCGTTTGATGATAAAGGGCCGTATCTCATTCTGTTTCATATGTTCCTGGCCTGGCACCCCATTACAAGAGTGATTACCTGTTTCGATTTGGGACCTTTTTTCGATCCGTCACCATATTATGCTGTGAATCCCCCCCCTCCCCCAGACAAATCTTCAGTGGCGGGCTCAGAGGAGGCGGAGCCCCAGTCCCCTCCCATCAAGCCGGTGATGAGGCACACCAAGATCATCCAGGAGGGAGGGGCGGCGCCCAGGAAAGGGCGGCGGTCGCGGCGCTGCAGGCAGTGTCCCGGCTGCCAGGTCCCCGACGACTGCGGAGTCTGCACCAACTGCCTGGACAAGCCCAAGTTCGGGGGCCGCAATATCAAGAAGCAGTGTTGCAAGTGTGTATGAGAAATTGAGAATCCTGTTATGTTGACTTGAGTTGAGCGATAATCCCAGTCTCACTCATTTCACGCCACAATGTTTGACTGATGTGACTGACTGTAATGCTTGTATGTTGTCGCAGGGTCCGAAAGTGTCAGAACTTGCAGTGGATGCCTTCCAAGATTTTTCTCAAGAAGCAAGTGAAAGGTCTGTGTCTGCATAAAGCCACATTGTCTGTCATTCACAGTTCTCAGTGTAATTGATGGGATTGTATAATTTTTTATTTTCAGGCAAAAAATACAAGAAGAAGAACAAACTGTCTGACAAAAAGGAAGCATTACACCCCGTCAAGGGCCCAACAAGCACTGAGCCCAGTCTCAAACAGGTCCCGCCCCCTTTGAAGGAGGAGCCCCCTCGCAAAAAGAGTGTAACCCCTCCCCCGAAGCCAGGTGAGGAGAAGCAAAAACAGTCACCGCCACAGTTGCAGTCCCCCCCAGCCGACAACCCTACCCCCCCAAACGACCAGGCCCCCAGCTGCACCACCGCCCCTGGGCAAGACCAGAAACATCCTGCACCGGCACCCACGGGTGCTGCTAGTAGGAAGGAACGTAAGCCCCAGCAGCCCACCCCTCCCTCCTCCCCTTCCTCCTTCTCTTCCTCATCGTCCTCCTCACTCCAGAGCTCCCCCTCCCCACCAACACCCCAGCCCCAGCAGCCACCACAGCAGCATCAGAGGCCACAGCCCACCCAGGGGACTGCAAAAAAGGAGGGCGCAGGGGCTTCTAAGTCTCCGCCCACAGAAACCAAGAGGAAGCCCCAGCAGCAGAGCTTAGCCACGCCCATCACAGACACGGGTAGGAGGAGCCATAGCATGAAATCTCCAATTGTAATGGTTATGATGACCCCTTTCTGAAATGGCTAGAATATAGCTGTTTTCCCTTGCACGTTAGTATATCCAACTGTTAACACTATTAAATAATATAAGTTTCTCTCTTGATGCGGTCTAAAGCACTGATTTGCTCTAAATGGGATAGTAGCTAACGTTGGTACTCTTATAACCTGTGTCCCCTCAGCACCCGAAGGGAAACAAATGAAGAAACAGGCATCTCGCTCTGTCCCACCACCACCTAAACCCACCAAACCAAAAGAGAAGGTATGTTCTGCACTAGGGCTGTTGCGGTGACTGTCTTACCGCCATACCGGCAGTCATGAGTCATGACCGCAGTAAAATTCCATGTGACACCTGAGTCACGGTAATCTCCTCTTAGGTACTACCAACGCAAGTCCTGAGTGCATAACTCGCTAACAACCATCAGGTTGCTAATGGCCCGATACTCGGGGCCATCTAACCACTCTGACATCAATGCAAATGCAATCAAAAATCACAAACACTTATCATCAAAACAGTATTATGCTTTTAAAACTCACCTCACTGGGGATGATTCATTTGAAGGATGAAGTTCAACAGCCGATTGAAACTGAGTGAAAAAACACACACACACACACACACACAGTACCAGTCAAAAGTTTGGACACAACTGCTCATTCTTCTTTATTTTTACTATTTTCTACGCTGTAGATGAATAATAGTGAAAATTTAACAACTATGAAATAACACATGGAATCATGTAGTAACCAAAAAAGTGTTCAATATATTTTGATTGTCACTTTTTTTTTTTTTTGGTTACTAGCTGCAGAATGCTGTGGTAGCCATGCTGGTTAAGTGTGCCTTGAATTCTAAATAAATCGCTGACAGTGTCATCAGCAAAGCACACCGTCATACCACCACCTCCATGCTTCACGGTGGGAACCACATGTGGAGATCATTCGTTCCCCTACTCTGCATCTCACAACGACACGGCGGTTGGAAGCAAAAATCTCAAATTTGGACTTCAGACCAAAGGATATATTCCACCGGTCTAATGTCTGTTGCTCGTGTTTCTTGTCCCAAGCAAGTCTCTTCTTAGACCATGAAGACCTGCTTCACATAGCCGCCTCCTGAACCGTTAATGTTGAGATGTCTGTTACTTGAACTCTGTGAAGCATTTATTTGGGCTGCAATTTCTGAGTCTGGTAACTTTTTACTTTTTTGGTTACTACATGATTCCATACGTGTTATTTCATAGTTTTTGATGTCTTCACTATTATTCTACAATGTAGAAAATAGTATAAATAAAGAAACCCTTGAATGAGTAGGTGTTCTAAATCTTTTGACCAGGTAGGTAGTTATGAGAACCGGCAGAAAGCATATATTGTCTGCTAAATGAACAAGCCTACATCCTACGGTATGGTGCGTAGCCAGAAAACATACAGTAGGCCAACTCATCTTCTTCTGAAATGCAGTTTCTTCATATCATAATGGTTCTTTTAGACCTGCCTAAAAAAGAAATATGGATTTATTGTCTTGGTGTACATTTTTAAATACATTTATTAGAATTTCTTCAATGTTGATGTTCCAAAGATGTGCATCAGCTGCTTGTATGTGGCGTGGAGGCCTGGAAATGTTAGATGTGTTTCTGTTAACGGTCAGTTACTGTGTACGGGCAATCTTTTGCATGACAAGAACCGGTTGACCAAATTCCATGACCGCCACAGCCCTATTCTGCAGTTCCCTTTATGACATGATTTGTTTTTGTAAGGCGTTGCCAAAGGCAAATAAATGTCCCATCTTTGGATGGGCAATTAAGTGATATACAATTATATTCCATAAGTCCCATGCATGTCACTTGGCCTTCATCCCTGACCCCTCTCCTCTACCTCCCCAGCAGCAGAAGCCGTTGGCCAACAAACCTGAGAGCAGTACTTTAAACTTGCTGAGCACTCCCTCGACTGGGGGCACCGCCAAGCAGAAAGTGCCCTGCGACGGAGTGCACAGAATCAGAGTGGATTTTAAGAAGGACCATGACGTGGAAAACGTCTGGGCCACGGGCGGCCTCGGCCTCCTCACCTCCGTGCCAATCACCCCGCGGGTCGTCTGCTTCCTCTGTGCCAGCAGTGGCAACGTCGAGGTGAGTCACGGGCGCCTCTTGCAAGCTCTCTCTCTCTCAAGGTGAGGACCGGTTGGCCTCACTCTCAAAATGAGGGAAAAGGAGAGCTTCTTTATTTCAAAAGAACAATTTAATAAAGTGAGCTAGTCCTCTAACATAACATGGTGGTACACCCCCTGGACAGGTTGCTAGTCTATCACAGGGTTGTACCGGACAGCACCAGCGGGCCCACTATGACATATCAAAGGCTACGAATGGGTTTGGAAGGTATTCAGATTTACATACAGATTCTATACAGTATACGGTATTACCAAAACAATTTAGGTAGGAGGAGATTCTTGATCCAGGAGGGGATTGATTGTCTCTGCTGTAACCAAGAAGCTTGATCTTGCCATCTAACCACTTGGCTAGCAAGTTGGCAAACCAAATGCATAGCTGGAGCCCTGAGCTAGATAGAATCTATTTGGCACATCTTAGTTAACTTATAGTTAGTTATAAGCAGTGGTGTAGAACGCCCCAGTGAGGGTATTGATAATCATACCGTCGGAATATCTAAATACCCTAATATACTGTGTAGTATACAGCAACAAACACTCAGATGGCACACAGGCCACATGGTTTAGACCCATAGTGGTAGTCTTCAGGCAGTTCAAAGTGTCTGAATAATGCCTCTCTCACACACAGCCTTTTTATATCCACACATCCCACTTCAGTACCCATTTTTATTCATTTGGAACCGACTGAACTCCCCACTGACTGTGAACTGCACCGACACGCCTCCCTCCCTCTCCTTCTCCTCCAGTTTGTCTTCTGCCAGGTGTGCTGCGAGCCCTTCCATCTCTTCTGCTTGGGGGAGACTGAGCGCCCTCTGGAGGAGCAGTGGGAGAACTGGTGTTGTCGCCGCTGCCGTTTCTGCCACACCTGTGGCCTCCAGCACCAGAAGACTAAAGTAAGGCTCTCCCTTTCAAATGATTTCAGTGAGTAACAAAGGCTATTTAGCGGTTTGAGATTGCGTATTTGTTTGTTTGGTCATTTTCTAGGAAGTAGATCAGTAGCGTCAGTCGACGTGTCGTCTCCAGCTTGTGGAAAGAAACGCATGAATGTAAATTCACGAAGCTAAAACAACAAGTTATTTTGAAATCTCATAATGACACGCCCTCATCTTCCTGAGTTATGAGATTGAGATGGGGGTATTTTCCAATATCCCACGGGGACTTTTCAGAAAATATTCATTACAGAACTAGTTACTTAATCATGCTGTTTTACTCCTCTTTGTCATTCTAATCAGGGTTTTGAGCCATACAAATAAAGTATGTGTCCCAAATTGTTCCCTTTTTAGTGCACTAGTTTTGACCAGACCAGGTCAAAACGGAATGCTCTAAATGTTGAATAAGATGTCATTTGGGACACGTACCGTAACAATATCATGATGAAGGCCTTTCGGTATGCACTATTGGGAGGAAAACTTCCCACCCCTTGTCTAGCCTTGCTATATCATTATCCCTGTAATGTCTGGCTCTATTCAATGTCTTCCACGAAGAGGTAGAGAGAGATTTACATTTCAAGCTTCAATGTTTGTCTAATTACAAAGTGAGGCAAGATTGGCAGTTAGGTTGCTAACTTGCATCTCTCCACCTCTTCTTCCCCAAGCAGCAACTTCTGGAGTGTGAGACGTGCCGAAACAGCTATCACCCCGAGTGCCTGGGACCCAACCATCCCACCAGACCCACCAAGAAGAAACGGGTCTGGGTATGCATCACGCCATTCTTCTCCTGCTCCCTCATCCAAGCAGTAAAATTTGTTTGTTTTTTTGTTAGTGTACATCTGGCCAGCAGACCCACAAGGTTAGGGCGAGGCATATAGATTGAAAGTGGTGAAGTTTAGGGTAAGGTTAACTGCCTGCCTTTTTGTTGAACCATTAATTGTCATTGAATGAGTTTGTCATGAATTCTCCCTCTGTGTCCTCGTTGTGTCCAGATCTGCACCAAGTGTGTTCGCTGTAAGAGTTGCGGGGCCACAAAACCCGGGAAGGCCTGGGACGCCCAGTGGTCACATGACTTCTCCCTATGTCATGACTGTGCCAAACTTTTCGCTAAAGGTGAGTCACAAGCAGGACCATAAATGATGATTTTATATTGGTTACACTGGTGCTCCCAAATTAAAGTTCGGAGCACCACATGGAATTTAGGAACACCCAGAATCTTGTTTTACACAATTGATAGCCTGTGTTGGGCCTATATAAATTTGAGATACTTTTGAAGCACTTTTTTTTTTTTTTGCCCCAGAAATGAATATGTAACACTGTAAATACATATTTTGTTTATTATAAAAGCTTAAACATTGATATGAATACCTGTCATTGAAAGTAGTCTTTTGTGGAATATTAGGTTTCTACATTGTGTAAAATAACTCTTCCTACTGTGATGCATTACGTTGAAAATGGTACTGTCTCTTTAAAACGTCAGGTTTGTGATGACAACATGCAAGAGATCTGTCAATCATTGTCGTCCTGAAGAAGCTATCCCTTTTCCTTTCTGTGCCTCCCCCCACCTCCCCCTCAACCAGGTTGTTAGCCAAAGTGTAAACAAATGGTTAACCACGTCCACCCGTGACTACTTTTAGAACTGCCCAAGACATAGTTTATGAATGTGTAATGCGGTCTCGGCGAGCTGCGACAGGAACGTAAAAATGTTGCACCATTTAATATGGGTCAGCTCTTGACCTGGTTGGGCTTAGAGGCAAGCCGTTTTCGCTGTAGTAGTGTTTCAACCAGGACGCTAACGAATGTGCACTCGCTAGTTTCTCTAGGGCACTTGGAAACAACAATACATCGAAGCCCTGTCATTACAACAACTATTTTTCTGGGAGATGATAAGTCACACAGTGCTCCCAAAATAAAACTCATGGTCGCACAGCAAAATATTTTGTCACAAATGCGACCAAATTGAGACCTCTGGTCTCAAGTAATGTAGAAGGATGTAGCTCTACAGTACTCTGGCTATTGCCTCACTGTCTACATCTGTAATTGACCAAGGAAAATGTCAAAAGCATTCATTAGGAGACACACCGATATATAAAATGTTTTGCTACAGAAAACAATGTTTCTAGTCGGCAAAGTCCAGGTAGTCCCTTCTGGTTTCAGTCAGTTTTGTCCCTAAAGAACACGGCCCTGGCATCTGTCTCCTCTACTATGAGAAGGGTTGAGTAGGGTTTGGGGGGAGAGATTCTTTTTTCTAAGACCCAACGACTTGTGTTTTCCAGGTAACTTCTGCCCCCTTTGCGATAAGTGCTATGACGACGACGACTACGACAGCAAGATGATGCAGTGTGGGAGGTGCGACCACTGGGTCCACTCCAAGTGTGAGAACCTCACAGGTTAGCGGGCACTCTTGTTTCACAACTCGACTCACTGGAAACAATGGCATCTTTCAGTCTGTCTGTTTTTTATCACCTCCCCTGTTATGTCATACAGATTTGAACCCGGCATTGTTCTCTCATTTGGCTGCTATATGTTCATTACTTAGGTTTATTATATTTAAATGTGTTGATATCAATTTCAATTTCTGTTGATATACCCAAAAACACCTGTAAAATTCCTTTATGCAGTCATACTCGGCATGGATCTGTTGTCAACACTTTTTGATACTGAGAATTGACCGATAAATGAGTGTAAAAAGTCAACCTCCCTCTCTGCTCCCTTGTCTCCCACGACCAGACGAGATGTACGAGCTGCTGTCCAATCTGCCAGAGAGCGTGGCCTACACCTGCACCAGCTGTACGAAGCGCCAGCCGGCCGAGTGGAGGACGGCCCTGGAGAAGGAGCTGCAGGGCCTGGTGCGCCGGGTACTCACCGCGCTGCTCAACTCCCGCACCTCCACGCACCTGCTCCGCTACAGACAGGTGAGGAGAGAAGGGGATATCGGGTTGCATGTTTAGGGCCAGGAGTTTTTCCTGACCATGTAACTTCGCCAGGGAAAGACTTAAAGCTCTGGTTATGGGGTGTAACCTAGCCAAGTTTTTTTTTTTTTCCTGCTTATGTGACAGGGGTCAGGAAAAACTCTGGGGACTGGAATGTCGGCTATAACTAGGGCCTAGAGTTTGTCCTGTATTGGTCGCATGACCAGGGAGAAACACCTGGCCCAACAGATTAAACAGTGGCAAAAAGTATGTCAACCCTTTGGAATTACCTGGACTTCTGCATAAATTGGTCATATAACATTTCAGTCACCACGATAGACAAATAGTCTGCTTAAACTATTAACACAAACATTTCTAAGTTTTCATGTCTTTATTGAACACACCGTGTAGACATTCACAGTGCAGGTTGGAGAAAGTATGTGAACCATTGGATTTAATAACTGGTTGACCCTCCTTTGGCAGCAATAACCTCAAACAAACGTTTTCTGTAGTTGCAGATCAGACCTGCACAACAGTCAGGTTTTTTTGACCATTCCTCTTTTCTGAACCGAAGCAGTTTTGTAATATTCTTGGGGTGTCTGGTGTGAACCTCTCTTGAGGTCATGCCACAGCATCTCAATCGGGTTGAGGTCAGGACTCTGACTGGGCCACTTCAGAAGTCGTATTTTATTCTGTTTTTATTTACTTCTGTGTTCTGGGTTGTTGTTCTGTTGCATCACCCAACTTCTGTTGAGCTTCAATTGGAGGACAGATAGCCTTACATTCTCCTGCAAAATGTCTTGATAAACTTGGGAATTCATTTTTTGTCGATGGCAAGCTGAGGCAGCAAAGCAGTCCCAAACCATGATGCACCCTCCACCATAGTTTACAGTTGGGATGAGGTTTTGATGTTGGTGTGCTGTGCCTTTTTCTCCACACATAGTGTTTTCCTTCCTTCCAAACAACTCAACTTTAGTTTCATCTGTCCACAGAATATTTTGCCAGATGCTCTTTTGCGAACTTCAGACGTGCAGTGGCTTCTTCCGTGGTGTCCTCCCATGAATACCATTTTTGTATAGTGTTTTACATAACATAGATTTGTCAACAGAGATGTTAGCATGTTCCACAAATTTCTGTAAGTCTTTTGCTGACACTCTAGGATTCTTCTTAATTTCATTGAGCATTTTGCGCTGTGCTCTTGCAGTAATCAGGACGGCCACTCTTAGGGAGAGGAGCAACAGTGCTGAACTTTCTCCATTTATAGACAAGTTGTCTTACTGTGGACTGATAAACAGCAAGGCTTTTAGAGATTTTGTAACCCTTTCCAGCTTTATGCAAGTCAACAATTCTTAAACTTAGGTCTTCTGATATCTCTTGTTCGGGGCATGGTTCACAATAGGCAATGCTTCTTGTTAATAGCAAACTTAAATATTTTTGTTTGTTTTTTTATATGGCAGGGCAGCTCAAACCAACATGTCAAATCTCGGCTCAATGATTGGACTCCAGGTTAGCTGACTCCTGACTCTAATTAGCTTTTGGAGAGGTCATTAGCCAAGGGGTTCACATACTTTTCCCAACCTACACTGTGAATGTTTAAATGATGTAGAATCAATATAGACCAGAAAAATAAAATGTGTGTTTTTTAATTTAAGCAGACTATTGTTGTGACTTAGATGACGATCAGATCAAATTGTATGACCCAATTTATGCAGAAATCCAGATCATTCTAAAGGGTTTACATACTTTTTCTTGGCACTGTACATATTTTCTTTCTATGTCTGTGTTAGGAGAGCAAATGGACAAATGGATCAGATGTATTTTGTCATTTGACTGTCCCCACCCCCCCCACCCCGCTATATCTCCATCTCTCGCTCTCTTTAGGCTGTGATGAAGCCACCTGAGTTGAACCCTGAGACGGAGGAGAGTCTACCCACACGTCGCTCCCCCGAGGGGCCCGACCCCCCGGTCCTGACCGAGGTCAAGCCCCCCAACGACTCCCCCCTCGACCTGGAGTCGGTGGAGAAGAAGTTGGCCACCGGGCGCTACAAGTCTGTGGTGAGTCTAAAATCACATCCCACTCACGTGATCTCACAACCTGGCACTTTGAAAACGCAATCAATCAACTGCCCCGAAAAAGTGTTTTTTTTATATTTGCAGACTGTTGTCGCAGTCCGTTTCAATCCTTTCTTCCCATCCGCCCAGCATTGTGTGAGAACAGGAGCTATGTTTGGATGAGTGCAGAGTCACGTTATCCACAGACACCTGAGTAGTGGCATGAATGCTCATCCCCCGGGGAGCTCTCTTCACTCAGTTCAAATGCAGTTCACTGTCAGAGAGAGGGATGAGATGGAGGGCAGTGTGTCACTCACTCAGTGCGGCGTTTTCTCCTTCCTTTCAGCTTGAGTTCAGTGACGACGTCGTGAAGATCATCCAGATGGCCATCAACTCAGACGGCGGGCAGCCAGAGAACAGGAAAGCCAATAGCATGGTCAAGTCCTTCTTTATCCGGGTGAGGAGAGCCAACAGGAATTGGCCTACAGCGAGCTTGCTCAGGCTCCACTTCAGTAGTATGCTGAAGAAATATATAAATGCAACATGCAACAATTTAAGATTTTACTGAGTTAATTTTTATTTAACCTTTATTTAACTCTCAAGGAAATCATTAAATTGAAATAAATTCATCAGGCCCTAATCTATACATTTCACATAACTGGGAATACAGATATGCATCTGTTGGTCAGAGTTACCTTTTTTTATTTTTAAGGTAGGGGCTTGAATCAGAAAACCAGTCATATGGTGTGATCACCATTTTCCTCATGCAGTGCGACACCTCTCCTTCACATAGAGTTGATCAGGCTGTTGATTGTGGCACGACAATGGGCCATAGGATATCGCCACGGTATCTCTGTGCATTCAAATTGCCATCGATAAAATGCAATTGTGTTCGTTGTCCGTAGCTTTTGCCTGCCCGTACCATAACCGCACCGCCACCATGGTGCACTCCTGTTCACAACGCTGACATCAGCAAACCTCTCGACCACATGACGCCATACACCTGCTCTGCGGTTGTGAGGCCAGTCGGACGTACTGCCAAATTTTCGAAACGACGTTTGAGTCAGTAGGGAAAAATTCCATTCTCTGGCATTCTCTGGCAGTCGGCATGCCGATTGCGCACTCCCTCAACTTGAGACATCTGTGGCGTTGTGTGACACAATTGCACATTTTTTAGAATGGCCTTTTATTGCCCCCAGCACAAGGTGCACCTGTGTAATGATAATGGCTCTTTAATCAGCTTCTTGATATGCCACACCTGTCAGGTAGATGGATTATCTTTGAAAATGAGATGCTCATTAACAGGGATAAAAACAAATTTGTGCACAATGAGAGAATTAAGCTTTTTGTGCATATGGAATATTTCTGATCTTTTATTTCAGCTCGTGAAATATGGGACCTACATGTTGCATTTATATTTTTCAGTATACTAGTATTCACCCTGATTTCAAAAGTAGTGCACTATGTCGGGTGTAAGGTGTCATTTGGGATGAAGCTCTAGCTGTTTGTTTCTATTTGAGTCATTTTGGGTTATGTTAAGACAGTGGTGCTAAGCTCTTGACACAGTTTAAGTTTATATTCTTAAACTATTTAAAAAAAATGCCCAGGTCTGAGACTGTACCTTCTTTTTTTTAAGGGCCCAATGTATGTTTTTTATCTCCATATTAAATCATTTCTGTTTAACAATTGAAGTTCCTTACTGTGTTTTTCAATTAAAATGGTTAAAAAAAAAGAAATAAAAATAGCCTCTTAGCAAAGGGCAATTTCTCAAGCAAGAATTTGGCTATCAATGTCAGTGGTCTGAGTGGGGAAGGGAAAACTGAAAATGAGCTGTTATTGGCAGAGCGGTTTGGAACGCTTATTGGTCTATGAACTAATTTACCGCATGGCGACGTCACCATGGAAGGCCAAAACTCCATCCCACCAAAACAGGCTGACATTTCAGCTGGTCTTTTCAAACTGCTCTTACACTAAAAGGGCATTTTCATAATTTTCACAGTATTACTACAACCTCATAGTGGAGAAATGTGTAGAAAACATGCAACTCAGGTTTTTGACTGCAGTGGGTCTTTAACGTCTATTTTCCCCTTCTCTGTTGCAGCAAATGGAGCGCGTATTCCCTTGGTTCAAAGTCAAGGAGTCCAGATTCTGGGAAACGCACAAATTCGCCACCAAGTGAGTGTTTAGCACAGCAACATATCAATGAGATTACACAAGAGACTTAATAGATCGGTACACATGCTGCCTGTCGCATTAATGATTCATGTTGAAATGACACACTGAATTATTGTTACAGTAGATTATGACTCAAGATACAGCTTATATCCTAAGTGAACTTAACTTTTCAATATACTGTCTGATACTCCCATGTGTTGGAGGCCCCTATGTGACTGTGTAAACACTGACTAACCCACTCGGAGCCAAGTCCACCTGAATGTTTAGCTCTCTTCTTGCCATAGATCGTGAATTGTGCATGCTCCCACTTCCATTGTGTGAAGGGGGCCAGCCCGTGTCCCTTTTGTCATAATGAGCTTTGAACACTCCTCTGTGGTCGCCCTGCGGTTTCAGCAGCACCGATTTTAGTCCTGCCTTCCAACCCCATTTTGTTGATTTTAAATATTTAAAGTGCGTGTAGCAGCTATTTCTCAATGCCAGAAACGCATATAGTAACTTGGAACACCCCAAGAAGACATTTCCAAATCAAAAACTCATCTTGATTTTTTTAAATAATACTTTTAGAGCAGATTTGGGGGAAAAAACCTAACTACGGAAACAATCCGACAAAGCCTCGCGGTCAGCATTGCACAGTGAGGAATTAAAAAGCCATGCTCACCCTTCATATACTCGGGGTAAAAACTATTTAAGAAACAAGTTGTGGCATAGTAGTATGCAGTTGCATAGGAAGTGTTGCTGCACCCTACCACACAAAGCTTGGCCAGCTTGAATAAACACGTGCCAGTGTGCCTCTATAGCAACGTAAATTAAACACTTTGGAAAAAGTGCAATACATTTGTAAGAATGAGGCGGACAAATTGGGCGTCTACTCGTTAATCTGCGGGGCACACCAATGGAAGGAGGGCTTCAGGGAAGCATTGCTTTTCAAAGTGGATGCTGTCCCTACCAACAACTTGGCTTATAAAGTATTAAAAACAGCCAGCAGAGCGGGCATTATTCAAGGCTTCACCGTGTAAGTAAAAGAGCTAGCTTATTACAACCAACTAATTCCAGCAGGTGGAAGGGGGAGAAAGTAAGGAACTTGTCTGTCAGCCCTGCATTAATGACCAAAATTGGCTAAAGAAAATGGTGATAATTAAAGTATACTAGTTTAATTTAAGGACCCAAAAATTGACAGCTGCGCCATACAGTTTGCAAAAGAGTTGAAGAGATTTTCGATTTCATGGCATATGGTTTTGGAACTGATACACAAAACAATGCTGGATTCAAAACTTCATTTTTCAGTTTGAATTATTATACAAAATTCTTGCAGTAATGATATATGGGATATAGCCATCCCAGATCAGAATCCTTTGTTTTGGTACTGTCTGTATGCAGCTTCTTTTTGGTCGCAGGTCCAGGAAGAAGAATTGCAATGTTTACCTGGAACTAACTGCAAATAGCCCTGTTGGCTAATTTCTTTAAAGTCAGTCAATTGACTGATAACCCTCTTATCAAAGATGTTACTTGAATTCACAAAATGTAAAATCTATAAGAATAGAAAGTTTCAGAACTTTTGAAACAGCACAGTTGAAAAAAGGATGGGACTAAAAACAAACACAGCATAACTATTGTAAACTGTACTGCATCTGTAAAATGTATATAATATGTAGAAGCCTTAGTAGTTGTCCATTAGTTTACTCCAATCAGGGGAGGGATCAAATCTAATCTAATGGCATTTCACATGTGCCGAATACAACAGATGTTGACCTTAGAATGAAATGCTTACGTACAAGCCCTTAACCAACAATGCCGTTTTAAGAAAAATTATATTTTTTACTTTAATACTTGAGTAAAATAACAGTAGTGAGGCTATATACTGGGGGTACCTGTACAGAGTCGATGTGCCGATTAACCGGACCGACCGATTAACCGGAATGGCCAATTTTAATTGGGGCCGATTTCAATTTTTCATAACAATCAGAAATCTGTGTTTTTGGACACCGATTTGCCCCCAATTTATTTGCACCTTTTATTTAATCTTTATTTAACTCGGCAAGTCAGTTAAGAACACATTCTTATTTTCAATGACTGCTTGGAACGGTGGGTGAACTGCCTCGTTCAGGGGCAGAACGACAGATTTTCACCTTGTCAGCTCGGGGGATTCAATCTTGCAACCTTAAAGTTAACTAGTCCAACGCTCAAACCACCTGCCTCTCATTGCACTCCACGAGGAGACTGCCTGTTATGCGAATGCAGTAACCCAAGTTAAGTTGCTAGCTGGCTGGCATTAAACTTAGATTTTTTTTAAAGATATCAACCATAATCACTCGTTAACTACACATGGTGAATATTACTAGTTTATCTAGCGTGTCCTGGGTTGCATATCATCGATGCGGTGCGTATCGTTGCTCCAATGTGTACCTAACCATGAACATCAGTCTTTCTTAAAATCAATACACCGAAGTATATATTTTTAAACCTGCAAATTTAGCTCAAATAAATCCAGGTTAGCAGGCAATATTAACCAGGTGAAATTGTGTCACTTCTCTTGCGTTCATTGCACGCAGAGTCTATGCAACAGTTTGGGCTGTCTGGCTCATTGCGAACTAATTTTCCAGAATTTTACGTAATTATAACATTACACAACATTCAATGTCACAGGAATATTTAGACTAATGGATGCCACCCCTTAGATAAAATACGGAACGGTTCCGTGTTTCACTGAAAGAATAAACGTCTTGTTTTCGAGATGATAGTTTCCGGATTTGACCATATTAATGACCTAAGGCTCGTATTTCTGTGTTACTATATTATAACTAAGTCTATGATTTGATAGAGCAGTCTGACTGAGCGGTGGTAGGCAGCAGCAGGCTCGTAAGCATTAATTCAACCAGCACTTTCGTGCGTTTTGCCAGCTGCTCTTCGTTGTGCGTCAAACATTGAGCTGTTTATGACTTCAAGCCTATCAACTCCCGAGATTAGGCTAGTGTAACCATGTGAAATGGCAAGCTCGTTAGCGGGGTGCGGGCTAATAGCGTTTCAAACGTCAATCGCTCTGAGGCTTTGAGTACTCATTCCCCTTGCTCTGCATGGGTAACGCTGCTTCAAGGGTGGCTGTTGTCGTTGTGTTCCTGGTTCGAGCCCAGGGAGGAGCGAGGAGAGGGACGAAAGCTATACTGTTCCACTGGCAATACTAAAGTGCCTTTAAGAACATCCAATAGTCAAAGGTCAATGAAATTCAAATGGTATAGAGAGAAATAGTCCTATAATTCCTATAATAACTACAACCTAAAACTTCTTACCTGGGAATATTGAAGACTTGTGTTAAAAGTAACCACCAGCTTTCATATGTTCTCGTATTCTGAGCAAGGAACTTAAACGTTAGCTTTCTTCCATGACACATATTGCACTTTTACTTTCTTCAACACTTTATTTTTGCATTATTTAAATCAACTTGAACATGCTTCATTTATTTAAATTTGACCCTGTTTTCTCCCCAATTACGTGGTATCCAATTGTTTAGTAGCTACTATCTTGTCTCATTGCTCCAACTCCCGTACGGGCTCGGGAGAGACAAAGTTTGAAAGTCATGCGTCCTCCGATACACAACCCAACTGCTTCTTAACACAGCGCGCATCCAACCCGGAAGCCAGCCGCACCAATGTGTCGGAAGAAACACTGTGCACCTTGGTTAGCGCGCACTGCGCCCGGCCTGCCACAGGAGTCGCTGGTGCGCGATGAGACAAGGATATCCCTACCGGCCAACCCCTTCCTAACCTGGACGATGCTAGGCCAATTGTGCGTCGCCCCACGGACCTCCCGGTCGCGGCCGGTTACGACAGAGCCTGGCCGGGAACCCATAGTCTCTGGTGGCACAGCTGGCGCTGCAGTACAGCGCCCTTAACCACTTATATTAAGTTAAAATAAGTGTTCATTCAGTATTGTTGTAATTGTCATTATTCCAAATTCATTTTTTTTTTTTTTTTAATCGGCCGCCTAATCGGTATCTTTTTTAGGTCCTCCAATAATCTGTATCGGCGTTGAAAAATCATAATCGGTCGACCTCTAATATGTAGGCAGAGAACCAGAGAGTAGCAGCAGTGCTAAAAGAGGGGATGGGGGGGCGGGGGGACAATGCAAATAGTCTGGGTAGCCACTTGATTAGCTGGCAGGAGTCTTATGGCTTGGGGGTAGAAGTTGTTAAGACTTGGCGCTCCGGTACCGCTTGCCGTGCTGTAGCAGAGAGAACCATCTTTGACTAAGGGAGCTGGAGTCTTTGACAATTTTTAGGGCCTTCCTCTGACACAGCCTGCATGGCAGGAAGCTTGGCCCCAGTGATGTACTGAGCCGTATGTACTACCCTCTAGTGCTTTGCGGTCAGAGTCCGAGCAGTTGCCATACCAGGTGTTGATGCAACCAGCCAGGATGCTCTCGATGGTGCAGCTGTATAACCTTTGAGGCTCTGAGGACCCATGCCTATCTTTTCAGTCTCCTGAGGGGGAATGGGCTTTGTCGTGCCCTCTTCACGACTGTCTTGGTGTGTTTGTACCATGAGAGTTTGTTGGTGATGTGGACACCAAGGAACTTGAAGCTCTCAACCAGCTCTCAACTACAGCCCCGTCGATGAGACTGGGGGCCGGGCTTGGTCCTCCTTCTCCTGTCGTCAGGAAGTCCAGGATCCAGTTGCAGAGGGAGGTGTTTAGTCCCAGGGTCCTTAGCTTAGTGATGAGCTTTGAAGGCACTACGGTGTTGAACGCTGAGCTGTTGTCAATAAATAGCATTCTCAAGTAGGTGTTCCTTTTGTCCAGGTGGGAAAGGGCAGTGTGGAGCGCAACTAAAGGTGCTGCAACAAAGTACTGAGGGAAGGGTCTGAATATTTCTGTAATATTTACTTTTTTTATGGGTTGTTGTGTGTAGATTGAAGGGGGGAAAACAATTTTAATCAGTTTTAGAATAAGGCTGCAACGGAATACTTTCCGAATGCAATGTATATATTAGTTACTAAACAGAACCAACTACATAAATATGTGATAGGGTCCATTATCTGCTACCTTGGTCTTTTTTTGTGTTTTGGCTAATTAAAGTTGTAAACCCAGTTTTTAGTGAGTTGTTCAGAAGATTATAATTTACATTTTGGATTGTCTGCGCTCTTGAAAATGTACCAAATGCACTGGCTTTTCGGTATAATAGTTGTTTGAGAATTATTACAATCTGTGTTATACCCTGTTCATATTTTCTTGCTGTACTTTCTTGAAGTACTGTATTCACTGATCTAAATTGCAATAATTGGTGAAATCAATGCAGTGTGAACTTGCTTTCACCAAGTCAATGTTAACCCTTCAAGAGTGGAAGGCCGGCCTCCCGGGTGGCGCAGTGGTTAAGGGCGCTGTACTGCAGCGCCAGCTGTGCCACCAGAGACTCTGGGATCGCTCTGTCGTAACCGGCCGTGACCGGGAGGTCTGTGGGGCGACGCACAATTGGCCTAGCGTCAGTGCTAGTTGGGTTGTGTATCGGAGGACGCATGACTTTCAACCTTCGTCTCTCCCGAGCCCGTACGGGAGTTGTAGCGATGAGACAAGATAGTAGCTACTAATTGGTTAGCATGAAAAAGGGGTAAAAATTCAACAACAATAAAGAGTGGAAGGCCGGAAGGATGCGTTTATATACGATTCAAATCGGGTCTGAGTCTATACCGGTCTGTTTTTCTTGCAGCAGTGGCCTCCTCCCCAACGCTGTGTTGCCCCCCTCCCTGGACCACAACTATGCCCAGTGGCAGGAGCGCGAGGAGATAGCCCGCGCCGGGCAGCCCCTCAGGAAGAAGATTATCCCAGCCCCTTGCCCCAAGACCCCCGGAGAGCCCTACTCCCCCCCTCCGCCCCGGCCTCTACTTCCTCAAACACCCCCTATGCTCCACGGTGAGTCTGCTCAGCACAACTATAGGGCAACACCTAGGGAGAAAAGTAGTGCACCGTTCCCTATATACTATATAGGGAACATGGTGCCATTTGGGTTACACACCTACACTAAGTATTTAATGGATACACTTTTTGATACTGTTTCAGTTGCAGGAAATGATGTGTTTGTGGCTTGCTTTCTTGTCTCTCTCTCAGACCTGAGCTGTGAAGACAGTCCTGAGCTGCTCCCACCCCCTGGCGTCAGTGACAACCGCCAGTGTGTGCTGTGTCTCAAGTACGGAGATGATAACACCAACGTAAGTCAAAGTTGGGCTAAACACCACCTTAGCAGTCGCGATTAGTCGTGGTACAGCTCTTGATCGTGTTCTTTGTGGCTGGTTTCAGGAGGGAGGCAGGCTGCTGTACATCGGGCAGAACGAGTGGACCCACGTGAACTGTGCCCTGTGGTCAGCCGAGGTGTTCGAGGATGATGATGGCTCTCTGAAAAACGTCCACATGGCTGTGATCCGAGGGAAACAGTTGGTAAGACTAATAAACGAAAATACCTATTTGTACGAGACGTACAGTGCTTTTGGAAAATATTCAGACCCCTTGGCTTTTTCCACATTCTTTTACTTTACGGCCTTAGTATAAAATTGATTAAAACAACAAAAAGTCCTCTGCAATCTACACACAATACCCCATAATGACAAAGCGAAAACGGGTTATTAGAAACTTTTGCTTTTATAAAGTATTCAGACCCTTTGCTATGAGGCTCAATTGAGCTCGGGTACATCCTGTTTGCATTGATCGTCTTTGATGTTGATAACTTGATTGGCGTCCACCTATGGTAAACTCAATTGGTTGGACATGATTTGGAAAGGCACACACCTGTCTATAGAAGGTCCCACAGTTGACAGTGCAGGTTAGAGCAAAAACCAAGCCATGAAGTCGAAGGAATTGTCCGTAGAGCTCCGAGACAGGATTGTGTGGAGGCACAGCTCTGGGGATGGGTACCAAAAACATTTATTCAGTATTGAAGGTCCCCAAAAACACAGTGGCCTCCATCATTCTTAAATTGAATAAGTTTGAAGCCACCAAGACCCTTCCCAGAGCAGACCACCTGGCCAAAATTGGGGGAGAAAGGATTTGGTCAGGGAGGTGACCAAGAACCCTAGGGTCACTCTGACAGAGCTCCAGAGCCGTATATATCCCCCCCCCAGCAGACACATCGATGGCACTGAACGAACTTTATTTGACTCTTTGCAAACTGGAATCCATATATCCTGAGGCTGCAGTCATTGTAGCTGGGGATTTTAACAAGGCTAATCTGAAAACAAGACTCCCTAAATTGTATCAGCATATCGATTGCGCAACCAGGGCTGGCAAAACCTTGGATCATTGTTATTCTAACCTCCGTGACGCATATAAGGCCATGCCCCGCCCTCCTTTCGGAAAAGCTGACCACTACTCCATTTTGTTGATCCCTGCCTACAGACAGAAACTAAAACAAGAAGCTCCCACGCTGAGGTCTGTCCAACGCTTGTCCGACCAAGCTGATTCCACACTCCAAGACTGCTTCCACCACGTGGACTGGGACATGTTTCGTATTGCGTCAGACAACAACATTGACGAATACGCTGATTCGGTGTGCCAGTTCATGAGAACGTGCGTTGAAGATGTCGTTCCCATAGCAACGATTAAAACGTTCCCAAACCAGAAACCGTGGATTGATGGCAGCATTCGCGTGAAACTGAAAGCGCGAACCACTGCTTTTAATCGGGGCAAGGTGACTGGAAACATGACCGAATACAAACAGTGCAGCTATTCCCTCCGCAAGGCTATCAAACAAGCTAGGCGTCAGTAGAGACAAAGTAGAATCTCAATTCAACGGCTCAGACACGAGGTATGTGGCAGGGTCTACAGTCAATCACGGACTACAAAAAGAAAACCAGCCCAGTCACGGACCAGGATGTCTCGCTCCCAGGCAGACTAAATAACTTTTTTGCCCGCTTTGAGGACAATACAGTGCCACTGACACGGCCTGCAACGAAAACATGCGGACTCTCATTCACTGCAGCCGAGGTGAGTAAAACATTTAAACGTGTTAACCCTCGCAAGGCTGCAGGCCCAGACGGCATCCCCAGCCGCGCCCTCAGAGCATGCGCAGACCAGCTGGCTGGTGTGTTTACGGACATATTCAATCAATCCCTATCTCAGTCTGCTGTTCCCAGATGCTTCAAGAGGGCCACCATTGTTCCTGTTCCCAAGAAAGCTAAGGTAACAGAGCTAAACGACTACCGCCCCGTAGCACTCACTTCCGTCATCATGAAGTGCTTTGAGAGACTAGTCAAGGACCATATCACCTCCACCCTACCTGACACCCTCGACCCACTCCAATTTGCTTACCGCCCAAATAGGTCCACAGACGATGCAATCTCAACCACACTGCGCACTGCCCTAACCTATCTGGACAAGAGGAATACCTATGTGAGAATGCTGTTCATCGACTACAGCTCGGCATTTAACACCATAGTACCCTCCAAGCTCGTCATCAAGCTCGAGACTCTGGGTCTCGACCCCCGCCCTGTGCAACTGGGTACTGGACTTCCTGACGGGCCGCCCCCAGGTGGTGAGGGTAGGCAACAACATCTCCACCCCGCTGATCCGCAACACTGGGGCCCCACAAGGGTGCGTTCTGAGCCCTCTCCTGTACTCCCTGTTCACCCACGACTGCGAGGCCACGCACGCCTCCAACTCAATCAAGTTTGCGGACGACACAACAGTGGTAGGCTTGATTACCAACAACGATGAGACGGCCTACAGGGAGGAGGTGAGGGCCCTCGGCGTGTTGTCAGGAACATAACCTCACACTCAACGTCAACAAAACTAAGGAGATGATTGTGGACTTTAGTAAACAGCAGAGGGAACACCCCCCTATCCACATCTATGGAACAGTAGTGGAGAGGGTAGTAAGTTTTAAGTTCCTCGGCATACACATCACAGACAAACTGAATTGGTCCACCCACACAGACAGCATCGTGAAGAAGGCGCAGCAGCGCCTCTTCAACCTCAGGAGGCTGAAGAAATTCGGCTTGTCACCAAATGCACTCACAAACTTCTACAGATGCACAATCGAGAGCATCCTGGCGGGCTGTATCACCGCCTGGTACGGCAACTGCTCCGCCCACAACCGTAAGGCTCTCCAGAGGGTAGTGAGACCTGCACAACGCATCACCGGGGGCAAACTACCTGCCCTCTAGGACACCTACACCACCCGATGTTACAGGAAGGCCATAAAGATCATCAAGGACAACAACCACCCGAGCCACTGCCTGTTCACCCCGCTATAATCCAGAAGGTGAGGTCAGTACAGGTGCATCAAAGCTGGGACCGAGAGACTGAAAAACAGCTTCTATCTCAAGGCCATCAGACTGTTAAACAGCAACCACTAACATTGAGTGGCTGCTGCCAACACACTGACTCAACTCCAGCCACTTTAATAATGGGAAATTATGTAAAATATACCACTAGCCACTTTAAACAATGCTACCTAATATAATGTTTACATACCCTACATCATTCATCTCATATGTATACGTATATATACTTAAATGTAAATGTATATACTGTACTCTATCATCGACTGCATCCTTATGTAATACATGTATCACTAGCCACTTTAACTATGCCACTTTGTTTACATACTCATCTCATATGTATATACTGTACTCTACCATCTACTGTATCTTGCCTATGCTGCTCTGTACCATCACTCATTCATATAGCTTTATGTACATATTCTTTATTCTTGTGTATAAGACAGTAGTTTTGGAATTGTTAGTTAGATTACTTGTTGGTTATTACTGCATTGTGGGAACTAGAAGCACAAGCATTTCGCTACACTCGCATTAACATCTGCTAACCATGTGTATGTGACAAATACATTTGATTTATTTGATTTGATTTGAGAACCTTCCAGAAGGACAACCATCTCTGTAGCTCTCCACCAATCAGGCCTTTATGGTAGAGTGGCCTTAGTAAAAGGCACAGCCCATTTGGAGTTTGCAAAAAAGCACCTAAAGGTATCTCCGACCATGAGAAACAAGATTCTCTGGTCTGATGAAACCAAGATTGAGCTCTTTGGCCTGAATGTCAAGCGTCACGTCTGGAGGAAACCTGGCACCATCCCTAAGGGTGAAGCATGGTGGTGGCAGTATCATGCTGTGGGGATGTTTTTCAGCAGCAGGGACATGCTAGTCAGGATCACAGCGAAGATGAACGGTGCAATGTCGAGATCCTTGAAGGATTTTGGGCTCCTGAGTAGCGCAGCGGTCTAAAAAACTGCAACTCTGTGCAAGAGGCGTCACTATAGTACCTGATTCGAATCCAGGCTGTATCACATCCGGCCGTGATTGGGAGTCCCATAGGGCAGCGCACAATTGGTCCAGTGTCATCCGGGTTTGGATGGAGTAGGCAGTCATTGTAAATTAATATTTTTTTTCTTAACTGACTTGCCTAGTTTATTTAATAAAGGTTAAATAAAATAAAACATTTAAATGTTTAATGAAAACCTGCTCCAGAGCGCTCAGGATCTCAGACTGGGGCAAAGGTTCACCTTCCAACACGACAATGACCCTAAGCACACAGCCAAGACAACGCAGGAGTAGCTTCTGGACAAGTCTTTGAATGTTCTTGTGGCTCAGCCGGAGCCCGGACTTGAACCCGATCAAACATCCCTGGTAAGACCTGAAAATAGCTGTGCTTCAATGCTCCCCATCCAACCTGACAGAGCTTGAGAGGACCTGCAGAGAAGACTGTGAGTAACTCCCCAAGTACAGGTGTGCCAAGCTTGTAGCGTCATACTCAAGAAGACTCTAGGCTGGAATCGCTGCCAAAGGTGCGTCAACAAAATACTGAATAAGGGTCTTAATACTTTTGTAAAAAAAAAAGCTATTTTTGCTTTGTCATAATGGGGTGTTGTGTGTAGATTGAGGGGGGAAAACCATTTTTTTAAATACATTTACGTTTTATCGTACATTTGTTTGGGGGAAAAGTCCAGGGGTCTGAATACTTTGCGAAAGCTCTGTTTATTTTTAGTAAATGGATATTCCATCTTTTGTGTGTATTAATTTAGTATGTGGACACCCCTTAAAATTAGTGGATTTGGCTGTTTCAGCCACGCGTTGCTGACAGGTGTGTAAAATTGAATGTACAACCATGCAATCTCCATAGACCAACATTAGCTGTAGAATGGCCTTATTGAAGAGCTCAGTGACTTTCAACGTGGCACCGTCATAGGATGCCACCTTTCATCAGTTCGTCAGTTGGAGCGATAAATCGTGCTTCACCATCTGACAGTCCAACGGATAAATCTGGGTTTGGCAGATGCCAGGAGAACACTACCTTCCCAATGCATAGTGCCAACTGTAAGGTTTGGTGGAGGAGTGGTTCATGGTTATGCCCCTTAGGTCCAGTGAAGGGCGATCTTAATGCATACAGCATACAATGATATTGTAGACGATTCTGTTCCAACTTTTGGGAAGGCCCCTTTCCTGTTTCAACATGACAACGCCCCTGTGCACAAAGCGAGGTCCATATAGAAATGGTTTGTTGAGATTGGTCTGGGAGAACATGACTGAGCCCTGAACATGACAGAGCCCTGAATTCAACCCCATCAAGCACCCTTTGGGATGAATTGGAACACCGGCTGCGATCCAGGCCTAGTCGCCCAACATCAGTGCCTGACCTCACTATTGCTCTTGTGACTAAATGGAAGCAAGTCCCCGCAGCAATGTTCCAACATTTAGAGGAAAACCTTCCCAGAAGAGTGGAGGCTGGTATAGCAGCGACGGGGGGGACCAAATCCATATTAATGCCTATGATTTGGGGATGAGAGGTTTGACAAGCAGGTTTGACATTGTCTTCAATTACGCATGCTCTTGATACTAAATGTACAAAAGTGTCTTAAAAAAAAATCATAATTATTATTACTCAAATGACCTTGAGTTGTTGTTGTTGATTATCTATGTCTAATGGCAGTGTCCTGTGATGTTTGTTTTTCTCTCGGCAGCGCTGCGAGAACTGCCAACGTCCCGGCGCAACAGTGGGCTGCTGCCTGACCTCCTGCACCAGAAACTACCACTTCATGTGCGCCCGGCAGCGCCAGTGTGTCTTCCTGGAGGACAAGAAGGTCTACTGCCAGCGCCACCGGGACCTCATCAAAGGAGAGGTGAGACGCAAAGCTGAACTCCTTCCTTATCTTCTCCAGCCCACCTCCCTTACCCACCAGCAGCATCACACACAAACCAACATCTAGAAGATACCAACACTTTACAGATGAAAATGTTGATTCAATGTCAGTTTTGTTTTGTTTTTTTAAAGCTCTGGCTTACCGGTAAAAGGTAAAAACAACATGCATGCAATTAGCCCGTATCTATCAATCATACTGCAGCATGGGTCAAACTGTGGTCATGGGGAGGAGAAGGGCGCACTTGTAGGTACTTCGTTTGAAATGCATGACTTCCTTGCCCAGGTGGTGTCTGAGTCTGGCTTCGAGGTCACGCGGAGGATCCTAGTGGACCTGGAAGGGATCAGCATGCGGAGGAAATTCCTGACCGGCCTTCAGCCGGAGAACATCCACATGATGATAGGTGTGTATGTTTATATTATCCCCCTTCACAGCCATATATAGAGATCTCTATGGACTAGTCCCAAACGGCACCCTATTTCCTATTTATGGCATTACTTTTGACCAGGAATCATAGGGCTCTGGTCAAAAGTAGTGTACTTGTATAGAGATTAGGGTGCCGTTTGCGACGTACACTACATATGGCTCTGCTTACTCTGTCTGTAACCTCTCCCTGGGACCCCCAGCTGTTATCTGGGGTTATCTGATCATATATTCCAGCGCTATGCAGCACACCTGATTTTTCAAATGATCATCAAGTCCTTGAATTAGGTGAATGAGCAGTGCTAGTTCAGGGCTTTCCAAAAGTAGTGAAACGGCCAGGGGACGTCCGTGGGGTTTTGAGACACTAGCTGGCCCAACAAACATGTTTCTGAATGGCCTCCTTGGATTAGGGGCTTTAACTTTTTTTTTTCTCTTTTTTTCCTCCATCGCAGGCTCCATGACCATCGATTGCCTTGGAATACTGACCGAGCTCTCGGATTGCGAGCGCAAACTCTTCCCCATCGGCTACCAGTAAGTACACACAGTGCTGCGCCTGTCTTTTTATGTGAAGTAGTCAGTGCAACAGAAGACTGATCAATTTGCTGGTTTCTGTCAACACAGGTGTTCCAGGGTGTACTGGAGCACTCTAGACGCCCGGAAGCGTTGTGTCTACACCTGCAGGATCCTGGTGTGTCGTCCCACTGTGGTGGAGCCTGACCTGAAGAGTGCTCTTCCAGAGGAGAACCGCACCATCTCCCACAGCCCTTTTACGCCCATTTTAGGTGTGTGTGTGTGTGTGTGAGCCAGAATGCTGCATCACTACATTATTAATTATTCAAATTTATGCGGCACTACATTTGGTCTAGATTGTTGCCGGCGTGTAAACGCATTCAATATGTTTATTTGACACGTGCACAGGGTACAGCAGGCAGAAAACTGTACAGTGAAATGCTTACTTGCAAGCTCTTCCTCCAAAATGCAGTATTCTGAAGAATTGATTGCATTAAACTTTTCATTGACAGACAAAGCGCTGTCTCCGGTGCCCGATCCTTTTGACTCTCTGAAGCCCTCCAACCGCCTGTCCCTGCTGCCCTCCAGCCCCAATCCTCCTAAAGTTTACACACGAAACAGGCACCCCAGCTACCCCCCGTGCCAGCGCTCCCCTGGCTCCAGACCACTTCCATCCCCAGGTATCTTCAAACTCTTTACCCCATTTACCTCAAACTGTCATTGTAAACTCCCATTCACATGTGGAGACATACGGTATGGTAAAATGTGTTTATGTCCATGTTGTTTTGCAGGCGGATCCTCTCAGTCGGCCCATGAGATTGTGACGGTGGGGGACCCCCTTCTGAGTTCCAGCCTAAGGAGCATCGGCTCCCGGCGCCACAGCACCTCTTCCCTCTCTCCCCAGCCCAGACAGAAGGTAGTCTCCCCTCCACAGGCCGGGGTGGCTACCGCCATGAACCAATTGGCCCTGCTCTCTTCTTCCACCCCACCCCCTGTGCTCTCCTCTTCCTCTGCTTCCAGAGACCTGGGTCTAAGGGATACAGGGAAGCCGCCCGCCGGCGGAGTCCGAACGCAGAGCCGCGAGACTAGCTCACCCAGCCCTGGAGGTCAACACCGACACCACCACCACAGCATCTCTGAGATGAAGACAGACGGTGGGAAAGAAAGTGCGCCTTGCAAGCAGGCTGTGGGGGAGAACCCCAAACTTTCCCCAATGGCCCCAGGGATGGCAGGAGCGAGCCAGACCTCCCCACCACCAGGTACAGGTGTCCTGACAGGGCACCAAAGGGCCAGCAACAGCAAATCCCAGGCGGAGAAGGGGAAGCAGGGCGGGAAGGTCCCTGACCTGTCGGCTGGCGTCACGCTCCTCTCCCGCCACTGTGTCACCACGACCCTGTCCAAGGACAGAGGTGGTGGTGGTAGTAGTAGCAACCCGGCTAAGGAGGGAAGTGTGACCTTGGCGCAAGCCTCTAAAGATTCTGTGAAATTGGGGTCTCCCCAGCCCCTGTTCCACAAAAGCGTTGGGAGGCAGTCCCAGGACTATCTGTCGGGGCCAGCCCCTGCCGCCGCCGCCACAAAGCCCCTGTGGTTTTCGGGGGCCGATGATGACGTCATCAAACGGAGCTCCCAAGCCACCCCGCCTGTTCCCTCCAGCCACTCGGCCGCCACCACCAAAGACAAGCACTCCAAAGTCCGAACAATCGACAGCCGAGAGGCATCTAAAGAGAGGGAGAAGATCCCTCAGAACAGCAACAAGAACCCCACGCTCAACAACAATGCTAAAGAGACCGGTGAAACCACTAACGCTCCAACCCCGACCTCGCAGAACTGCAACAGCAAAGCTGCAAACCTCAGTAACAACACCAAAGCCATTGGCAAGCAGGAGGTGGAAAAGCTGGAGAATCAGGGAAGAGGACGATCTTCAAAGAGCAGGGAGAGATTCTCCAGTCCTGAGAACAGCTCCAGCCTAGAGGCCATTAAGCAGCCCAGGATAGTCTCGGAGAGAAGCATGAGGGCTTCACAGGTTCAAGCAAGAGTAACAGCCAACGAAGTCGCGGCTGCTAGAGACAAAAAGCGGGCTATAGTCAAGGCGTCCCTGACGCCGCTGAAGACCGACCCGAACGGGACCAACACCGTGAGCACTTCCTCTGACTCCTGCACTACCACTTCCATCTGTCCAGTAGGCCTGGAGGGACCCCCCCACCGCAGGTCCTCCTGCTCCATGCTCTTCTCCCCGTCGGCCTGCTCAGTGTCGAACAACCCGCCACTGCACCCCGAGGACCGCGAGGAGAAGCGACTCCTGGCTCACTGCACCGAGGACGAGGGGACTAGCGACAGGGACGACCACGCCTTGCTGGAGGAGGAAGGCGGCGACGGGGACAAACGCCACGAGGACGACAGTGACTGCTCGGGCTCGGCCAAGCGACGTTACCCAAGGCGCAGCGCCAGGGCCCGCTCCAACATGTTCTTTGGCCTGACTCCTTTCTACGGGGTGCGCTCCTATGGAGAGGAGGATATCCCTTTCTACAGCAGCAGTGGGGACGGGCCTGGGAAGAGGAAGGCTGGGGGCGGCAGGTGCTCGGCCGAAGGCCAAGTGGACGGGGCAGACGATAGGAGTAACTCCTCCTCAGGGGACAGCGGAGAAGAAGAGGAAGGGGGATTCAGCCAGTGTTCCAACAAGGATCCATACTATTACAACTTCACCCGCACCATCATCAACCCCGGCCCTGTGATGCCCTCAATCGAGGGGATTGACCAGTGCCTGGGGAGGGGCTCTCAGCTGCAGTGCTTCCTGAAGGATGAGAAGGAGGAGAGGGTTGTTGCTGCGGTGGATGGAGTTCCCACCCGGAGCCTCCTGAGCCACCAGCAGATTGGCCAGCTGGACGGCATTGATGACAGCTCAGAGAGTGACGCCAGCGCAAGCACCACCAACACCACCACCACGGCCACCGCAGCGTCCTCTTCCCACAAGAGCACAGGAAAGAGGAAGGGCAGAGAGAGGCACATGGAGAAGCTGGAGCACGACTCTGGGAAGGAGGTGGACAACAGCAGCGGAGGGGGTGGGAGCAGCGGTAGCAGTAGCAACAACAGCCGAGAAGGCAGGAAGAGCCAGAAGGACAGCTCTCTCCCTCTGGGTGGGGTGAAGTCGTCCCAGAGACAGGACCCCCTGGAGGCCCAGCTCTCACTTAGCACTGATCTGCTCAAGTCAGACTCGGACAACAACAACAGTGACGACTGCGGCAACATCCTGCCGTCGGACATCATGGAGTTTGTCCTCAACACCCCCTCCATGCAGGCCCTCGGGCAGCAGCCTGAGGCCTCCTCCTCCGAGCTCCTCTCCCTGGACGAGGGCTATGGGGTGGGTGTCAACCGCCGCAAAGACATCCTCTTCGAGGACTTCCCTCAGCCACTGGCCAGTGCTGAGCCCGCAGAGAGTGGGGTGAGCACGTCCATCTCGGTCGAAGAGCCATATGGTCTGCCTCTGGAGCTGCCCTCTGACCTCTCTGTTCTGACCACTCGCAGCCCCACGGTCAATAACCAGAACCATGGCTCAGAACGCACCATACTGTCCCTGGCAGCCTCTGACGAAACCATCGCAGAGAAAGGAGGTGAGGACAAGCAGCAGAGAGGAGGGGCCGGTGTGTCCCCTGAGAGCCAGCAGGAAGGAAGTGGAGGTAGCAGAGAATCTCAGGTAAGAGAAGGCCACATGACCCCGGAGCAGTTTGAGCATATCACGAGTCCCTCCCTGGGCCAGGTGGTCGACGCAGATAACCAGGATCTGACCAGGAGCTCTGGGACCCCCGTCCTACCCAGCTCCCCCACCCCGCCTCTCCAGGGACAGAAGTACATCTCTGCTCCATCTTCAGTCAGCCCCGGACCCTCCCAGGTGGCCAGCATGGCTGTCCAGACCACCTCTCATTTAAAACAAGGCCCGGAAAAACTCATAGTGGTCAACCAGCATCTGCAGCCCCTCTACGTCCTACAGACGCTCCCTAATGGTGTCACTCAGAAGATCCAGATCACCCCATCGGTCAGCGCAACAGGAGTGATGGATACCATGACTCTAACCACAGGGCTCACCACCGGCATAACCACCTCCCAGCCCATCTTTCCTGCTGGGGGTAAAGTGTTGGGCACCATGTCCCATCACCCTCAGATCCATACTTTCACCGGCACCACCCAGACGGGCTTCCAGCCTGGCATTCCCAGCACCACCTCCGGCCTCCTGATCGGGGTGCCCTCCCATGATCCCCAGATCCTGGTGACCGAGGCCGGACGGAGGCACGACTTGGCCCCCAACGTGACCATCGTGTCCAGCGCCGCCTCCATCTCCACGTCCTCAGCCGTGCTCGTGTCTGGACACGGCAAGAAGCGACCCATTTCCCGTCTCCAGCCGCGGAAGACCAAGAAACTAGCCCGCTCCAGGAGCCAGCCCACCCTGGCCCCGTCTGAGGTGAGACCCAACATGACTCTGATCAACCTGTCCTCGCCACAGATAGCCCAGTCCGGACTGGTCGAGCTGGGCACACTGACCACGGCCTCCGCCACTTCTCACCGCAATGTCCCCAACATTATCAAGAGACCCAAATCAGGAGTCATGTACTTTGAGCCCATCCAGCAGAGGAGGCCTCTTCCCAGTGGGCAGCCTGGCATCCTGGGCCACGACTCCTCCACCCACCTGCTGCCCTGCACTGTCTCGGGGCTCAACCCCAACCAGTCAGCAGTGCTGAACATGGTGTCCATGGCTCAGCCCAGTGGGCCCGGAGGCCTCATTGCGCCAGGCTCTGTCTCTCTCAGCACTCCGGTGCTCAGCTCTGCTGAAATCACGGGACCCATCAGCAGCCTCCTCTTCAAAGCTACCCCGCACAACCTGGGCCTTCCGGAGCAACAGATGCTCCTCCAGTCTGGAGCACCTCTGATGTCTCAGCTGTGCAGCCCCGCCCAGACCTCCATCGCCAGCAGCATCTGTGTGATTCCCTCCCATCAGACCATCAGCATGTCCTTAAGCCAGCAGGTGGACCCGGAAAGCAGCGCTTTCCAGCGGCAGCAACACCCGCCAAATGCTAGTGGACACCCTGTGGCTCTGGCCCCCAGCCCGGTCTCACAAGACTCCGGCAAGGGACATCCAGTTGGGGTGTTCTCCCAGAGTTCCCGCTCTCAAAGCTCAAGCACCATACCTATATCCAGGTCCTCATCAGAGCAGAAACAAGAGCTGAGGTGTAGCGCTGCAGCAACGGCATTTACGGGCTCTGGGAAAGGGAAGCAGAAAGCCAAGCGGACGAGGCAGAGTCCAGACAAAGCCAGTGGGAAGAAACACAAGGGTTGGCAGACAGAGCCTCCTCGGGAGACGAAAGGAGACCGGGCAGCACCCTCCACTCCTGGGTAAGATTCTCACATAAAAGAGAACTCATGAAATAATCAACTAGTACTATACTGATTTCACAACATGTGTGTGTTATGATACTATGGTTGGCATCTGCTACATATCCATATTTGAATTCCCTCTACCACTGCAGCTCTAGAGAGCCAGTCTCTCCTGAATCCATGGACACAGGCAAGCCCAGAGACAGGGGCGCCTGCAAAAGGTAAGTCATGCAAGCTTGTCATCTGGGGCAGCAGGGTAGCCTAGTGGTGTGTTGGACTAGTAACCGAAAGGTTGCAAATTCGAATCCCCGAGCTGACAAGGTACAAAATCTGTCGTTCTGCCCCTGAACAGGCAGTTAACCCACTGTTCCTAGGCTGTCATTGAAAATAAGAATTGGTTCTTAACTGACTTGCCTAGTAAAATTTAAAAAATGTTTTTTAAAAATCTACATTTTTTCCCCTATACTATTAATGTCAATAGGTAATGTTTCTCCTGCTCTAACCAGTAATGTTTCTCCTGCTCTAACCAGTAAAACCAGTGAGTTCCCTGAGGAGAAAGGTGAGACCACCTCTGGCTCTCTACTGGTGGCCACCCCTGACCAGGAGGGCAGCCACAGGGACTCTTCCATGGACCACAAGCCCAAGAAGGGACTCATCTTTGAGATCTGCAGCGACGATGGCTTCCAGATCCGCTGCGAGAGTATCGAAGGTATCCGAAGTCCTGACCTTATCCTCTTGCTCAGTGTTTCCATGCAGCATGGTTATGAAGCCCAATGGTAGAAAACAGCTCTACATTTATTGAAGTGAATGTGTAACAGTCAAGATCTCTCATTTCCAAATCCTCGCACAGATTAAGAGAACTACATGTGTACTTCAATGACCTGTCGTGTCTTCTCCCTCTCATCCACAGAGGCCTGGAAGTCCCTGACAGATAAAGTCCAGGAGGCCCGCTCCAACGCCAGACTCAAAGAGCTGTCCTTTGAAGGTACCATTTCAGATTTTTATTTTGTTTATTCCAGGTTCTTTTCTTTCGAAGAATGAAATGATCACTCATCACTAACTTTGTATCCTCTGTACCACTCGACTCCTTCCTTTGTTCTCTCTCTCTCTCATTCTTTCTCTCTTTCTCTCTCAGGAGTGAACGGTCTGCGGATGCTGGGGGTCCTCCACGATGCCGTGGTGTTCCTGCTGGAGCAGCTGTATGGTTCCAGGCACTGTCGCAGCTACCGCTTCCGCTTCCACAAGCCCGAGGAGGCCGACAAGCCCCCGATCAACCCCCATGGCTCGGCCCGTGCCGAGCTCCACCAGAGGTACAGCCCTTTTCCAACACATAAAGGCATAGGATGCAGACAAATGTACAGTATTTGCCGTAGGAAGTGCAATATGACCCCATTTACACTGTATATTGGAATGGCAAAGAGTTGAAAAACTACAAACCTCAGATTTCCCACTTCCGGGTTGGATTTTTCTCAGGGTTTTGCCTGCCATATGAGTTCTGTTATACTCACAGACATCATTCAACCCGTTTTAGAAACTTCAGTGTTTTCTATCCAATACTACTAATAATATGCATATATTAGCATCTGGGACAGAGTAGCGGGCAGTTTACTCTGGGCACCTTATTCATCCAAGCTACTCAATACTGCCCCCCTGTCACCAAGAAGTTAATGTCATCACTGAGTCATGAAGACCATGTGACGGAGACCTTGACCCTGATGAATCATGTCTAGTTATTGATTAGTTCAGGAAGCACTTCTAAAGTTTTTATATTATTTAGCTGGACCAGAGTCTTAGTTTTCTTTTGATTGTTGAAGAAATTCAGATCTATGCATTCTACTTCAGCAATTAAAATGTAGTGAGCTGTTTGTACACAGGCTCTCTTAACTGATGTTTTGGAGCTGATAACTGCATCTTCGTTAACAAATCTCAAGTCCCTATATGGGAGAGGTCCTTCCTAGGGTTAAGAGAGACTGCGTCATTGAGTTGTGTGTCTGCTCCATCTGCCTTCGCCACAGGAGGTCTGTGTTTGACATGTTCAACTTCCTGGCCTCCAAGCACCGCCAGCCTCCCGAGTACAACCCCCACGAGGAGGACGAGGAGGTGCAGCTCAAGTCTGCTCGGTGAGTCACGCCGCCCCCGTTACACAATTCCTGTTTTTAGTTTATTTTTTACTTCAGAAAGTCAGGAGGACTATTTCTTTATTCTCCGTATCATCATTACAATGGACTTGTAGTCTGTCGTCTTGGTTTTCTGTTCACATACCCCGTATCCACCGGTTGGAGCTTCACGGTGGTAGTAGACCATCCTTCCTTCATTGTAACACACTGTGCTACTGTTGTTTTCCAGCCGGGCCACCAGCATGGACCTCCCCATGCCCATGAGGTTCCGACACCTGAAGAGAACGTCCAAGGAGGCGGTGGGGGTGTTCAGGTTAGGAAAACGCTGGCTCCGTGACGTTTCGCCTGATACAAATCCAAATGCAGTGGGATGGTTTTTAACAAGAAGAGGAACTACTACCTTAGCTTTGCTGTAGCTACGTCTTTGTTCCAGAGAGTGGGGTTTAAAAGCGGGAAACCTTTTGTTGAACCAGTTGTCACTTAGCCCCTGTGTGTCCTCCCCTCACAGGTCAGCCATACACGGCCGAGGTCTGTTCTGCAAGAGGAGCATCGATGTGGGGGAGATGGTGATCGAGTACTCGGGCAACGTCATCCGCTCTGTCCTCACCGACAAACGGGAGAAGTACTACGACGGCAAGGTGAGGGAGAGAAGCCAGGCGTCAATGGAACACAGTCCTCTGTGATCATTCGCTTCGAGTCTGAACAGGGCCCCTTTCGATGGGCAAACGTTGTGGAACGTTGCAGATAGAAATGTCATGAAAAGAACTTGCGCTAGTCCTTATTCTGCTTGTACGAGAGGGACGTTCTGCATAATGAAGGTATTTTCTGTCTGAATGTTCTATAATGTTGGGCCCTGCTGGATGTGGTTTTCATGTGTCAACATCGTTAAACCAGTCAGGATCTTTTCGTCATTTGATAATGCAATCCTCAGCCAATGGCGTCTCACTCTCTTCTCCTCCCGTCCCTCCCTCTACAGGGCGTTGGCTGTTACATGTTCCGCATTGATGACTACGAAGTGGTGGACGCCACCGTGCACGGCAACGCCGCCCGCTTCATCAACCACTCGTGCGAGCCCAATTGCTACTCGCGAGTCATCAACGTGGACGGGCAGAAGCACATCGTCATATTCGCCACGCGTAAGATCTACCGCGGCGAGGAGCTCACCTACGACTACAAATTCCCCATCGAGGAGCCGGGCAATAAGCTTCCATGCAACTGCGGAACCAAGAAGTGCCGCAAGTTCCTCAACTAGCCCCCCCCCCCACGCTGCTGTGTGATGGTAGTGGCGTTAGCGGTCCTTCTCCCACTCTGCCGAAGCAGTCGCCTCGACTAACGTGGCGCCATCCATGCAATGCCAGGTCTTAGAGTGCAAAGTGATGCTTCCAGTACTGACCTCTTTTTGCTGTATGGCTTGTGCAGAAAGAGGCGCGTTACAGACCGGGTTAAGTTCGATACAAGCTATGTTTTTGAAAGAGAAAAAAATATTATTGTGCCTCTGGTTGTTTTTGTTTACTTTTCAGACTCTGAGAAGTCAAAGGAAATGGTAACTGTAAGATTAGCAATTTTCAACGTTTTCTGTCTCTGAATGATTCAAAAAGATTTTTTTTTTTTTAATTTCCCTTGTTTGTTCTGAATTTTAACATCACCTCACATTATTTTTCTAGAGATGATATCTCAATTCTGTGTGAGCATAGAATCCATTGATTATGTGCACACACAAAAAAAGAAGAATTGCCACCTTGTAAGATTTCCATTTTTACACACCAAAGTGCAATTTGTGGAAGGGAATTTTCTCTGCATTTTAGAAATAGAACGAGGACGTATTCGAACCGATCAGAGGACGCTTTTCTCTTGGCCTCATCTGTTTATACACATCTGCCTGTCGGAATGTGCATCCTGTGTGTCCTTCGGAGTAGCCGCAATAACATAAAGCTTTGCTTGGGCTGCTTCGCTGTGTATTCAAAGACACTGTAAATAGTTCTTATGCCTGTCCAGAGCAACAAGTCGCAAGATGTGTTAGGAAGAGAAACACTAGAGGCAGCCGGGGTCGAAACGACAGAAGGAAAGAAAGAAGCCTGTAGATTATTTATTTTCTAGTTGTATGTTATTGTGAAGCGCGACTGTACTTGTACAGAGTCATTGTCAGACACGTAGTCGGGCGGCGGTCATTAGATTGTCGTGGCCGTGACTAGCAAGCTAGGCGGAGATTCTGGTGGACTGACAGTTGAGGGACTAACTTTTATTTCGTTGTTTTTTTTTTGCTGTAGTAAATGTTATTGTTGGTTTTGTGTAGGAAAAATGATAGACTGAGCCATCTATTTGTGTCGCAGGTATGCAGTCCTTATGTCGTCTTATTCGAAATTTGGTTAGAACAGAGTCCGGAATTACAGCGACGAGAACCAAACGTCATCCCCCTAAATCTGATTTCCCCTTATGCCCGTTTGAAATTATGGCCTATTTCATGAATTACTGTTGCAAAGGATTTTTTTTTTTTTTCAAATCGGGTCATTTGAAGTCTTGTCTCTTCTGGCTCTTTTTTATGGGCAGAAAAATATCATGCTTGCTTTGAGAATGTAAATAATATATATTTTTCTATACAAACGACTAAAAAGCACTCACTAGTGAATAGCACTTAATGTTATAAATAGTATTTATATTTTTAAGAAATCCTATTTATTTTATTGCCATTTTTGTAGGAAATAGAGGTTTACAAACACTAATGCTTGGTCTCTACATTTTTTTTGTTTTTTTGAGCTGCCGTTTTTCAAAGCTGTTTTTTCGTTGCTGTTAATTTCATTTTGTAGCCTGAATGTTTCTTTTTGGATTCCAAAGACTGAAGCTGTCGCTCCCCACTGAGCCCAGTCCACCAGTAGCTCTATTTGTCAATCAAGGACATTTCCATTGACTGCATGTTAGCAGCATGGCATTATTATATGCCCTTGGAGTCTGTTAGTGCTCATCTTTTGGAATAGCTGTCTGATATCACCTTTTTCCAGCCTTAATTCAACGCGTCACGCGGAGGCTCCAACCAGGCCATTCAGACCTGGGCGTTTCACCGTGCGCAATTCAATTCACGCTTAAAAAAAATAAAATGTCTCTACAAATTGCAACATCTCCCTTTTGGGATCAAATGCGTTCCATAATCCGCAAACTGTAAGGACATAACCCGGTTTAACGCCTAGAGCCACATCAGTGCTCCAAGATTCCCCATGGTAGTGTTGCCTTCATGTTAATACCTGTCAATGTTTTATGTTTCTAATCGACTCCCTCGTAAAGTCCAGCATTTGGTTTGTGGCATTTACATGAGACAAGCTACACGTGGAAAGCTTTTTAGAAGCTCTGTAGAAGCTGATGAAGTTTAGGAAAGGTTGGACGAGGCTCACCGTTTTACCATTGACCACAATGCAACCCCTGTTAGAGTTCATCAACTCACTTGATCTCTTGCTTTGCGTTTGTTGTAACTGAGCACGCCTTGCTTAGAGAACTCTGTGACTTGTAAATGTAACAGTAGTAGATTGACAGAAGTAGTCTCGGTTTTGGTGAGAATGGGGACATTGGATACAAAAAGTGGATAGGTTGATGACCGGCATATATTTCCTCGAACGAAGCTCACCAAATTGCTGCTTTGTGCAACTCTGGCTCCAGTTGTCTTATAGCGAGCCACTTCAGGCCAGTGACTTTTTTTGGTTATGTTTTTGGTTTGTAATCCGTTTTTTCCTTGTAGTCTGTTGACTTTATATCTTGTAAGGCCGTCGCAGAATCTGTCCAACCCTTACCCTGCCCAGGCTGTGAAGTAAAACCATAACTTTGCCAACACATTGCACTTGTGACAGGCACTGACTTAACATGGGAAATTACTTTCTACTCATTGTAAACACAATGGGTTCCTATGTTTTAAAAACCACAAGCACAGATGCTGTTTAAGCTCCCTTAGGAATTGTGGCCCCCAGGAAAGTGCACTTCTGCTCGACCTTCTCCCAAGTGTGTAAGGGACGTTCAGAGTGCAGGGACCACTCTGGAGGCCAACAGTGAACACTCCTCAACTTCCTTGCAGCCTGGGTTTTGCCAGCTAATTCAGGGATACAGTTTTGGTTCAGCTCTCGCTGTCCTCCCATCCTGGCTAGCCTTAGGGTGAGGCACAGGGTCATGCTGAATTCTGCTGCTAGGTCTTTAATGAATGTATATACAAAAACTGAATTGTGGTGATTTCTGGTATCAACCACATTTTGTTTTTGAGTTAAATAGAACCCACAAAAAGACTGGGGAAGATGACCTCACAGGACAGTTTGTTTGTTTCATTTCAGAGGGAAAAAGATTGAGGGACGGCTTTCTAGTTTAACGTCAGAAGGTCACACTGAATAAACTAAGACTTCAAAGATCGCTTTGGTAATCCTTTTACTAATCCCAAAGGCTCCGTCTGACTCCTCTACAGATCCATAGCAGAAGTGTGACGTTTCAGTACTTGGTGAACAACAACCCATTAGTCAAGTGTTTTTAAATGGCAGATAGATTCCGTTGTTTCTTGGACTCCATAATACCATGTCACACCAGTGGCCCTTTTCCTTCACTTGTAATTATGCTATATATACATAAAAACATATACCGAAACAGAAATAGTAACATGACCTTCAGTATCTATACAATATACGGAATGAACAGACAAACTTAGTTACAGTAGCAAACAGCAGGTTTGTAATGGTTAATAGCAATGTTCAATGTACTCTATAATGGTTTTATGTTACAGTATCAGTTTAAAATAACTAATGTACATCATCTTTGTATATTGATGTCCAGTACCAGTTTTCCTGTGCCTGTGTATGTTCCATTGGCAGGAGCATTGCAGTTTCTTTCACTTTTTTTGTTGTTTTTTTGCGAAAAGAAACAGTATTTATGTGATAAGATGTATAACGTGGTTGTGAACTTCTTGAAGTCAGCCATTTTGTTTTTGTGTTTGATTGTTGTAGTGAATGTTTTTTTTTTTTTTTTTTTTATTTGTAAATTCTTAACAGGGATTTTAGACTGCTTACTTGATGGTGGTATAATTGAGTTGAGTTTGTGGAGACCAGGGGGAAAAAAACGAATCCCACCAAAATGTTATTTTACAGTCTTCCATGTCTCCCTTACCACCCCCCTCTCTCTTTGGAAGCTTTGGTTGTACTTATGTCTTGTTTTATAGAAAGTGATAATGATCCGTTTTTATTTATTTATTTTGTGTATTGGAACATCCATGAATTTACAGGTCAAGGTAGTTGCCGGGAACCTGCTTGAAAGAAGTTTGAAAAAAAATACTTAACTGTATTTTGTAATTTTATAATTGTTCCTTGTGTATAGAACTTATCAGCCTGAGAAGGGACGTGGCATCAAGGGGAGTTGGCGGTAGGACTTGGGAACGGTTAAACGGCTCTTCTTATGCCTTGAATATACCTTTGTCTTGTTAACACTTCCTCCTGAACTCCATGAGAATAATGATGATTAATGATGATACTATTTTTTCCCTATTAGTTGTACATCAGTGTTCTCTCATCTGTCACAGAAATGAAGGAAAGTTGAACCACAATAGTAAACCACAAACTACTTAAGGTTGAATGTATAATTAGGAAACACAATTGTACATAACTGTAAAAAGAAAAGTTTCTAATCATGTTTATTTTCTATGCACTTTTTTTATTTAAGTGATAGTTTAAATAATAAACATGTCTCGTTTACTCTTTCTTAAGGCTCTGTCTCCGTTTCTGTACTTTGTTCTGTCAACCTAGAATATAGTCCACATATTGGTATGTGTTAGTGAGAACATGCTGGGTTAGATTTCCCTGATTTAGCGACGCAACGTAGGCTTACAAATGTTTTTAACCGTGCATTGTTCCTACAACGGCCGACGATGTAACATGCGTTTTCCAAAACGCCACGCAGAAAGAGCGTTCGCCAAGTGTCGTTTGGAGCATGTAGATACTGATAGGATCGAAAGGCAGTGCTGCTCTCTGATCAGATTCCTCCATTCAAATCTTAATGTTAACGTTGTAATTATTTCACAATCCTGATGACGGATCGGCACCTAGAGAGACATCACCTTATGACTACAAATATTGAGGCGGCTTATTCTAATGCTTACTCATTCATTTGGCACATTGCACACTTTACATATGATGAAAAATATTCAGGCAAAATATAGACAGTACCCTACAAACTACTAAATTGACTGAACGGGAAGTTGATTTCAATATCTTAAGAACACCGTCCTAATGACTTTCACCACCCCCTTTTGCCTTCAGAAAAGCCTAAATTTGTCAGGGCATAGATTACAAACTCAATTGTTCTACAGGGATGCTGGCCCATATTGACTAATGCTTCCCACAGTTGTCAAGTTGGCTGGATGTCCTTTCTTGACACACACGGGAAACCGTTGAGCGTGAAAAACCCAGCAGCGTTGCAGTTCTTGACACAAACCGTTGCACCTTGGCACCAACTGCCATACCGCGTTCAAAGGCACTTAAATATTGTCTTGCCCATTTACCCTTAATGGTGCACACACAATCCCTTTCTCAAGGCTTAAAAATCTATCCCCTTCATCTACACTGATTTGAAGTGGCTTTTACAAGTGACAGTAAGGGATCATAGCTTTTTACCTAGATTCACCTGGTCAGTCTGTCATGGAAAGAACAGTTTTTTTTTTTTTTTTTACCTTCGCTTGTTCAATTGCAAAGACATTGGCAACTTTGTATTTGTGGTCAACTTTGTTCTGATGTTAACGGTCACAGAGAGGCAGATAGAATAGAGCTGTTTATGTTTAGCGGAGATCTTCTGTGTATAAAGTGACGCCATAGGGGGAAAAAACACATCTTACAATGCACTTTAGCTGTTTTATGAGGCAGTTGGTAAATATCGAGAGTTTCAGTGCACTTTTAGGAACTGTGGTTTTGGGAAATGGCTCAGATTGAACAATGCTCCTACAAAGGTTCTAATGATGAATTTAGTCTTGGGATGCTTTTGGAAAACCGTGGCCAGATGTGTCACTCCTTGTTCAGTTCTCAGTTTCTATGTTTATGAACCCCATAGTACCCTATTGTAAAAAGTGTATCCCACTGATATAGTGTGAGGTATGAAGTTTATCTAGTTTGCAAACTCAACTTGATTTCCTCGGTTGACATAACCTATTTTCAAGGCAGCAGGGTAACCCAAACTATAACAAAGCCAAAATTAAGTTGTCAATTCAGAATACAAATCTAGGTCCTAAATACTTCCATTGTAATGCAAGTTCCAAATATGTAGTAGCAGATAACCATCTTTGGTCAACTGAGAAGCAGTTTGTGATATAAAAATAATAGGCAGTGTTTTGGGTTTAGTGCTCCAGGACACAACAGGTGGCACCTCAGATATAATCCTGCTTGCAGCCCTCTGATTGAGCAGATCACATTTCACTAGATATTCATCTCCCAGACCTGGGATTCCTCAGATCAGCTAACCAGATCACCCCACTGATACTAGCGTGCCTCTACCTTTTAAAGCTTAATTCACATGCTCATTGCTTTTCCAGCTACCTCCTCAGATGGAACGAGAGAGCTGGAGGAAAGAAATTGAGAGTGTTGAGAGTGGATGCAGAGATGAAAAAAGACTGAATTCTCTATGGACTGCTGGAGAAAATCCAGGCGGGAGAGAAAATCGAAATAAAAGAGGTGTTGGATTAGGGATAGGAGAGCACAAAGGAGGAAATTAGGAGGGAAGAGGTTGAGAGGAAAGAGGAGGCAATGCAGAGAAAGACAAACAGTGTGAGGAAGGAGGAGAAGAAGCGGGAGGAGGTCGTTATGAAAGACAAGGGTCTGGATAGACAAAGATAAAATGGAGAAAAGTTTGAGTCGGACAAGGAGAAAGAGAAGTTGAAGAGGAATAAAATAGTGGAAAGGTTGGCTGGATAAGAGAGAAGAAAATGAAAGGAGATGGTCAGAATGAAAACCGATGTGGAAGAGAAGGCAAAGGTGGAGGTGAAGAAAGAAGTTGGAGGGATTGAAGAAGATGATGAGAGGCAAAAGAGAGGGAGAAAAGAGAACAAAGTGGAGATATTTGAGAAATGGAATGACGAGGTGGAGTGTGTGAAGCTGGATATGGAGGAGAAGATGTAAGTAGAGAGGGTGAGGACAAGAAAGAGAAAGACACAGGAACAAGTCCTTCTGCTCACCCGATCTAGAATTCCTTACAATCAAGTGCCGGCCATTTTACCAACCAAGAGAATTCTCGTCACTCACAGCTGTGTGCCTTCCCCCTCAAGCAGACAACAGGACGGCCATCAAGGAACTTCACTGGACTATATGCATACTGGAAACCATACATCCTGCGGATGCATTTATTGTAGCTGCGGATTTTAACAAAGCAAATTTGAGAACAAGTCTACCTAAATTCTTCCAGCATATTGATTGCACTACGCGCATGCGCAACACCCTCAACCACTACTACTCTAACTTCTGTGATGCATACAAAGCCCTCCCCCGCCCTCCCTTCAGCAAATCTGACCACGACGCCATCTTGCTCCTTCCGTCTTATAGGCAGAATCTAAAACAGAATGTACCAGTGACGAGAACCATTCAACGCTGGTCCGACCAATTGGAAGCCACGCTTTAAAATTGTTTTGAACACGCGGACTGGAATATGTTCCGGTCAGCCTCAGGAAACAACATCGACCTATACGCCGACTCGGTGAGTGCGTTTATAAAGAAGTGCATTTGAGATGTTGTACTTACTGTGACTATTAAAACCAGAAACTGTGGATGGATGGTGGCATTCGCGCAAAACTGAAAGCCGCGATCCACCGCATTTAACCATGGAACGAGGTCTGGGAATATGTCTGAATATAAACAGTGTAGCTATTCCCTCTGCAATACAATCAAACAAGCGACTGCAAGTACAGGGACAAGGTGGATTCGCAATTCAAGGGCTCAGGCACGAGACGTATGCGGCAGGGTCTACAGGAAAACACGGACTACAAAAGGAAATCCAGTCACGTCACAAACACCGACGTCACGCTTCCAGACAAACTAAACACCTTCTTTGTCCGCTTTGAGGATAATATAGTACCACCGTCGCGGCCCGCTAACATGGACTGCCCCTCCTCCTTCTCCGTGGTTGACGTGAGAAAAACATTTAAACGTGTTAACCCATGCCTGCGTGGCCATGCATGCCTCCAACTCAATCATCAAGTTTGCAAATGACACAACAATAGTGGGCTTGATTACCAACAACGACGAGACAGCCTACAGGGAGGAAGTGAGGGCACTCAGAGTGTGGTGTCAGGAAAACAACATCTCACTCAACATCAAAAAAACAAAGGAGATGATCGTGGACTTCAGAAAACAGCAGAGGGAGCACTACCCTAACCACATCGAAGGGCAGCAGTGGAGAAGGTGGAAAGTTATAAGTTCCTCGGCGTACACATCACAGACAAACTGAAATGGTCCACCTACACAGACAGTGTGGTGAAGATGGCACAACAGCGCCTCTTCAAACTCAGGAGGCTGAAGAAATTTGGCTTGTCACCCAAAACCCTGACAAGGTTTTACAGACGCAAGGCTCTCCATAAGGTGGTGCGGTCTGCACAACGCATCACCGGGAGCAAACTACTTGCCCTCCATGACATCTACAGCACCCAATGTCACAGGAAGGACAAAAATATCATCAACAACATCAACCACCCGAGCCACTGCCTGTTCACACCGCTACCATCCAGAAGGCCACTTTAATAATGTTTACATATCTTACATTACTCATATCACGTATTCAGTTGAAGTCGGAAGTTTACATACACTAGGTTGGAGTCATTAAAACAAATTTTTAACCACTCCACAAATTTCTTGTTAAACTATAGTTTTTGTAAGTCGGTTAGGACATCTGCTTTGTGCATGACAAAAGTAAATTTTCCAACAATTGTTTACAGACAGATATTTTCATTTATAATTCACTGTATCACAATTCCAGTGGGTCAAAAGTTTACACTAAGTTGATTGTGCCTTTAAACAGCTTGGAAAATTCCAGAAAATTATGTCATGGCTTTAGAAGCTTCTGATAATTGACATCATTTGACATCATTTGAGTCAATTGGAGGTGTACCTGTGAATGTATTTCAAGGCCTAACTTCAATCTCAATGCCTCTTTGCTTGACATCATGGGGAAATCAAAAGAAATCAGCTAAGACCTAAAAAAAGCCAAGACCTCCACAAGTCTGGTTCATCCTTCCTTGGGAGCAATTTCCAAACGCCCGAAGGTACCACTACTTTGGTGCGAAAAGTGCAAATCAATCCCAGAACAACAGCAAAGGACCTCGTGAAGATGCTGGAGGAAACAGGTACAAATTTATTTTTTGGAGAAATATCCTCTGGTCTGATGAAACAAAAATAGAACAGTTTGGCCATAATGACCATTGTTATGTTTGTAGGAAAAACGGGGAAGCTTGCAAGCTGAAGAATACCATCCCAACCGTGAAGCGTGGGGGTGCTTTGCTGTAGGAGGGACTGGTGCACTTCACAAAATAGATGGCATCATGAGGAAAGGAATATATTGTGGATATATTGAAGCATCATCTCAAAAAATCAGTCAGGAAGTTAGAGCTTGGTCGCAAATGGGTCTTCCAAGTGGACAATGACCCCAAGCATACTTCCAAAGTTATGACAAAATGGCTTAAGGATAACAAAGTCAAGGTATTAGAGTGGCCATCACAAAGCCCTGACCTCAATCCTATAGAACATTTGTGGGCCGAACTGAAAAAGACCTGCAAACCTGACTCAGTTACACCTGCTCTGTCAGGAGCAATGGGCCAAAATTCACCCAACTTATTGTGGGAAGCTTGTGGAAGGCTACCCAAAACTTTTGACCAACTTCTTACGGTTGAAATACCGCTTAATGGAATCGATATGACAACAGCCAGTGAAATTCTAGGGCGCCAAATTCAAACCAAAGAAATCTCGTAATAAAAATTCCTTAAACATACAAGTATTTTACAAAATTTTAAAGATAAAAGTGTTGTTAATCCCACCACAGTGTCCGATTTCAAAAAGGCTTTACAGAGCAAGCACACCAAACGATTATGTTAGGTCAGCACCATTTTTCCAGCCAAAGAGAGGAGTCACAATAAGCAGAAATAGAGATAGAATTAATCACTAACCTTTGATGGTCTTCATCAGATGACACTCATAGGACTTCATATTACACAATACATGTATGTTTTTTCAATAAAGTTCATATTTATATCCCAAAATCAGAGTTTACATTGGCGCGTTATGCTCAGTAATGTTTTGCTTCCAAAACATCCGGTAATTTTCCGGAGAGCCACATCAATTTACAGAAATACTCATAATAAACATTGATAAAAGATACAAGTGTTATGCGTGGAATTATAGACATACTTCTCCTTAATGCAACCATTGTGTCAGATTTTTTACTACTTTATGGAAAAAGTACACCATGCAATAATCTGAGTACAGCGCTCAGACACAAAAACAAGCCATACAGATACCCTCCATGTTGTGGAGTCAACAGAAGTCAGAAATAGCATTATAAACATTCACTTACCTTTGATGATCTTCATCACAATGCACTCCCAGGAATCCCAGTTCCACAATAAATGTTTGTTTTGTTCGATAAAGTCCATAATTTATGTCCAAATACCTCCTTTCTGTTTGCACGTTTAGTTCACAAATCCAAATTCATGAGGCGTGAGTACTAGGTCCAGACGAAAAGTCAAAAGGTTCCGTTACAGTTCGTAGAAACATGTCAAACAATGTATAGAATCAATCTTTAGGATGTTTTTTATCATAAATCTTCAATAATGTTCCAACTGGAGAATTCCTTTGTCTTTAGAAATGCAATGGAACGCAGTTACCTCTCATGGGCGCATGTGTGATCAGCTCATGGCCTTCTGCCGGACCTCTAGTTGAAAGCTCTCATTCTCTCTTCCTTCACAGTAGAAGCCTCAAACAAGGTTCTAAAGACTGTTGACATCTAGTGGAAGCCTTAGGAAGTGCAATCGGACCAAATTTACACTGTATCTTGGACAGGCAAAGAGTTGAAAAACTACAAACCTCAGATTTCCCACTTCCTGGTTGGATTATTTCTCAGGTTTTTGCCTGCCATATGAGTTCTGTTATACTCACAGACATCATTCAAACCGCTTTAGAAACTTCAGAGTGTTTTCTATCCAAACCTACTAATAATATGCATATCTTAGCTTCTGGGCCTGAGTAGCAGGTAGTTTACTCTGGGCACCTTATTCATCCAAGCTACTCAATACTGCCCCCCAGACATAAGAAGTTTTAATTAAACAATTTGTGTGTAAACTTCTGACCCTGGGAATGTGATGAAAGAAAGAAAAGATTAAATACATCATTCTCTCTACTATTATCCTGACATTTCACATTCTTAAAATAAAGTGGTGATCCTAACTGACCTAAGACGGGGAACTTTTACTTGGATTAAATGTCAGGAATTGTGAAAAACTGAGTTTGGTTTGGTTAAGGTGTATGTAAACTTCCGACATCAACTGTATTTTATACCATCTATAGTACAATGGAAACATTGGAGTTGTCACAAATAGCAAACTAAGATGAATCAAGCACACTATAATGAACAATATAAATGCAACATGCAACAATGTCTAAGATTTTACTGAGTTACAGTCCCCATATGAGGAAATCAGTCAATTGAAATAAATTCATTAGGCCCTAATCTATGGATTTCACATGACAGGGAATACAGATATGCATCTGTTGGTCAGAAATATATTTAAAAAAATGTTTTTTATTGTCCCCAGCACAAGGTGCACCTGTGTAATGATCATACTGTTTAATCAGCTTCTTGATATGCCACACCTGTCAAGTGGATGGATTATCTTGGCAAAGGAGATATGCTCACTAACAGGGATGTAAACACATTTGTGCTCAAAATATGAGCTTAATAAGTTTTTTTGTGTGTATGGACAATTTCTGGGACATTTATTTCAGAGCATGAAACTTTGTTCAGTATACCTTCATTTGACATGTAATATACCCAGGTGGTCCTGTGAAAAAATGATAGCATTAAAAAATTGCGCTATTGACCTATGTGTACAATATAATCAATGCAGAATTTACAACTTTGAAATGTTATAGTTCCACGACATTTGTGAATCTTTCATGCCACTCGCTTAGGGCCTCCAAAAGGCTGGGGTCAGCCCTGGTTCAGTCTGTCATGATTACTTTAATGATTACTTTTGCTGTAGAAATGAAAGGAACATCTAGGGCAGGGATCATCAGCTAGATTCAGCTGCTGGAATTTTTTTTACAGGCTGTTAATTGAGCAGGGGACAAAATATGCTTATATTTCTAATGGTAATTGAAACCGTGTATAAATCTGCTCCACCTCAGTGCAGTTATGGCTACTGAGTTCAACACGAGGCTTGTGAAATAGTTTCGTTGCCTAAAGAGTGAAAAGGAAAAATCAAGGTTTCAGATTTCAAAGAGCCATTGCCAACCCCTTCTTGACCAATGTCCCATAAACAGTGCTGTAATGTAAAATACCAAACCAAAGTGTAGAAACATGGAGGTTCCACCCGAAATGTGACCAAGCCTAAACAGTCCCACCAATGTAGTCTGTACCTGTAGCAGTCATCAGTGACATACTACTAACTTAAGGTGGTGTCTTTGTAAATGCTGTAGCAGAATTTAGGGATACATACAGTGAGGAGAACAAGTATTTGATACACTGCAGATTTTACAGGTTTTCCTGCTTACAAAGCATGTAGAGGCCTGTAGTTTTTATCATAGGTACACTTCAACTGTGAGAGACGGATTCTCAAACAAAAATCCAGAAAATCACATTGTATAATTTTTAAGTAATTAATTAGCATTTTATTTCATGACAAAAGTATTTGATACATCAGAAAAGCAGAACTTAATATTTGGTACAGAAACCTTTGTTTGCAATTACAGAGATCATACATTTCCTGTAGTTCTTGACCACGTTTACACACACTGCAACAGACCTTCTCCAGATCCTTCAGGTTTCGGGGCTGTCGCTGGGCAATACGGACTTTCAGCTCCCTCCAAATATTTTCTATTGGGTTCAGGTCTGGAGACTGGCTAGGCCACTCCAGGACCTTGAGATGCTTCTTACGGAGACACTCCTTAGTTGCCCTGGCTGTGTGTTTCGGGTCGTTGTCATGCTGGAAGACCCAGCCACGACCCATCTTCAATGCTCTTACTGAGGGAAGGAGGTTGTTGGCCAAGATCTCGCAATACATGGCCCCATCCATCCTCCCCTCAATACGGTGCAGTCATCCTGTCCCCTTTGTAGAAAAGCATCCCCAAAGAATGATGTTTCCACCTCCATTCTTCACGGTTGGGATGGTGTTCTTGGGGTTGTACTCATCCTTCTTCTTCCTCCAAACACGGCGAGTGGAGTTTAGACCAAAAAGCTATATTTTTGTCTCATCAGACCACATGACCTTCTCCCATTCCTGCTCTGGATCATCCAGATGGTCATTGGCAAACTTCAGACGGGCCTGGACACGCGCTGGCTTGAGCAGGGGACCTTGCGTGCGCTGCAGGATTTTATGACGGCATAGTGTGTTACTAATGGTTTTCTTTGAGACTGTGGTCCCAGCTCTCTTCAGGTCATAGACCAGGTCCTGCCGTGTAGTTCTGGGCTGATCCCTCACCTTCCACATGATCACTGATGCCCCACGAGGTGAGATCTTGCATGGAGCCCCAGACCGAGGGTGATTGACCGTCATCTTGAACTTTCATTTTCTAATAACTGCGCCAACAGTTGTTGCCTTCTCACCAAGCTGCTTGCTTATTGTCCTGTAGCCCATCCCAGCCTTGTGCAGGTCTACAATTTTAACCCCAATGTCCTTACACAACTCTCTGGTCTTGGCCATTGTGGAGAGGTTGGAGTCTGTTTGATTGAGTGTGTGGACAGTTGTCTTTTATACAGGTAACGAGTTCAAACAGGTGCAGTTAATACAGGTAATGAGTGGAGAACAGGGGGGATTCTTAAAGAAAAACTAACAGGTTTGTGAGAGCTAGAATTCTTACTGGTTGGTAGGTGATCAAATACTTATGTCATACAATAAAATGCAAATTCATTACTTAAAAATCATACAATGTCATTTTCTGGATTTTTGTTTTAGATTCCGTCTCTCACAATGTACCTATGATAAAAAATTACAGACCTCTACATGCTTTGTAAGTAGGAAAACCTGCAAAATCGGCAGTGTTTCAAATACTTGTTCTCCCCACTGTACATGCTGGTGTGCATGGAGAGACAGCAATCAAAGTGAGTGATAGTTCAGTAAAATAGGTCACATCCTCTTTAAGAGTGGCTGCAAATGGTTAAGTGAGATGTGGGATGTTTATTTCACATTCCTCAATCAGCTCAAAACTGACAGGAGGAGAGGATTCCAGCCAAAGTCTATTGTTTCAATTTCGGGAGAAAATCAGAAGAATGAAAAACGTTGCTTCACTCTAAGATAACATAGCATAACTTCAAGTCTCTCCCTGTCTCTTAACTCTCACAAAACTGATCAACTGTCTCGGCGTTAAGGCTAATAATTAAGAATCCTCTGATTCGAAGGCCTTACTGTTTTTTGAGGAGTTCACAATATGACGCGTAGGCTGTAACAGCAGTTAACAGTATTGCTCAAGTTTTCCAGGACTTTGACTCGGTGTATAGTGGATACATATCCCTGACCAGTGACCACAACCCCTTGATCTTCTCCCACTGTTTATGTTTGGGAAAGAAATTCCTCCAGTCTCAAATCTTTAAATCGTATGTAATCTGCCAACCTTTGTTATCCTCGCTGCACCTCCTTTTTCCCACTCCCTCGCTTTCCTGATTTCTCAACATCTCTCTTGTTCTGATCCTGATCTTATTGTTTGACTTATTGACAACTTATTTTCCTCTTTATTATTTGTGCTGGGGAGACTTCAAATATTTCCCTCCTACTCTCACTATATTTTCCTCTCTGTCTCACACCCTCCCTCTTTCTAATTTGCTTTCATTGCCGTGTCCTTCCCAGGCTGAGAGTTCTCCTCTTTTCCCAGGCTCTTTGGCTGAAAGCAGCAAAGATAACTTTGACTGTTTTCACTTCAGCACAAGGCAAAGACTGCTGCTCCTAAGGACTTTTGGACGTTGACTGGTAAACTTTCTCTTCAAATAATACCTGATTGAAAATAGTTGTATATGTTTGCTGTCTGCTGTGAGTAGGGGTGGCTCAACATAATCTACAATAAGGAAAATCATCTATTTTACATTGAGAATATTTTGCTGCCACGCAAACAGTCAGTAAAGGAATGGAGGAGTGTATGTTTCATAGGCAACAAATTTTGTTTTGCAAATGTGTTGATGAATTCCTATATAATTGGAATATAAATGTCTTATTGAAGTAACAAATAATGTAGCCTATTCGTCACACTGGCTATCATATTCAAATAGCATAAATTTTTTCGAACCAGTGATAACACTGCTGCTATCCTTATCAAAAACGTTTTATACTGGGATTCTTTGTGATACTGCTAACATCCCCTGTATGTTATTGGATGGTTAGTTGCTCAGAAAGTTGCAACAATACATACCAATGTATTACTGTACTTTGCATATCGTAATCCCACGCAAACAAGATGGGAGTTTGTGGTGATTATAGGGGATAGGGATACAGAGGTCTGCAGCGTCTCAGAATCCAGTGTTTATCTTATCTGTCTGTTCTTCCTCAGAATGCTGACACAGCTTTCGGCTAGTTTCTCCACAGGCCAGCCCTCTCTGCTCTGCACGGGTCTTTAAATGCTGCCATAAAGAATACAGCAGCTGAGGCCGAAATATATACTACTGACTCACGAAGGTGGCAGTGAGCTGAAAATAACCTGGAAGACATTGAGGATTTCATCTTTTATCAAAGGTCTTTTCTGGCCTTAAAGTAATATTTGCTCGTAGTGAGCACACTACACTCTGGAAGTCCTTATTCGACGATTGTTCTATGGTATGGCTAAAACGGATGTTTGAATATGGGCATATGCTGTGGCAGTGATTTCAAATGTTCAATGTGAGCATAATGTTGTGTGATCAAGTTGCACAGCTCTCTACCACAGGGTCCGCTCTTGCTATCGGCAAATTGATTGTGAGGTTCTCTGGAGACATGCCCTGTCGTTCCCAGTGTCTGTATGTTCAGGCCTTGTGAGGCTTGTCCTTGTGCTGCAGTCCCATGGTAGCCAACAGTGTTAGTCTGGAGACATACTCTCTCACAGCTGGCTCCTCTCTTTCCCAGCACTGCTAAAGGAGGGGGCGGAGACACTCTCCCTCAATTCAACACGCTCAGGCTTACACACGCACGCACGCACGCACGCACGCACGGGACGGACAAGATGATCCTGAACTCACGCCAAAGGAAAGCAGGGATTAACACTGAGCTTTTGTTTTGAACTGTGTAAATAATGATTGCTTCCATTCTGGCACTGCTGCTCTCTTTAACATTTAATGTGAAACAGCTGTTTTAAAAACAGAGAAAACAAGTTTCCTGAAGTGCAGGTTACTGATGCCAACAGCTACAAGCAGATATAGGGTATGGTCATATTTTGATTGCTCTTATAGCCTTTTAAAGGTGTAATGCCTTGTCGGCCATAGGTGTACGCTCTCATTAAATGTACTGTGGGCCTAAATTCCCAATGCTTTGTGTCCGTGGTATGAGGCGTCTTCTGTTATTTTTTAGATGGTTACTCCCTCTCTCCAGTTGCATGCTTTCTCCCGGTCATCTGACCCCTCCTCTTAGATGTGTCCAGTTGAGTGAGAGTCCAAGACCTGCGACCAATGGGAAAGGAGTTGGACGTCTGTATTCACAATACATGACTCTGTCAATAAGAAAAGCTGATTCAATCTCTACTATATGATATGTTACACTATATTACATGTTCTTTTTCTGCTCTCATTTCATATCAACATTCTTTGAAGGATATTTCCACTCATTTCAGCACATAGCATTTATGGGTTCAAGTGTTTGTGTTATTAGATTTCCTTGTCATTTATGTAACCTTTGCGGTATGGTGCTTTTCCTATCATCTGCAGAACAAATCAATGAGCTCCATATCTATTTATAAACTCACGGATGGAACACTATGTGGATCCCCTTGAAAAGTCAGTTCTAGAGAAAAGAGTATCAAGTAGAAAATGTATTTTCTATTCCTTTATGTTGACAGAGAATGTTTCTTCTCTACATAGTAGCACTGAAATGAAATCACTCTGGCTATGGCCCCTCCTCCTCCTCCTCCTCCCCGTTCTACTGGTCAACTTCTCCAACCAATTAGAAGACAACAAGATACCGCCCAGTCTGTGTACGGGACACCCAGGTATCCCAGGCACCCCTGGGTTGCACGGAGGTGCTGGCCAACCAGGAAGAGATGGGAGGGACGGGCGTGATTCTGCCCCTGGGGAGAAGGGAGAGAAGGGAGTCGGGGGAGAGCCAGGTACAGTCACATCAGGGCACCATACTTTCTACAACATACTGTGGACTATAATGATCCATGAGTCTTCCCTTGGTTCAATTGGTTTACTGTTGGTTCAAGTGTTATTGAATGAACCGTAGTAACAGGACTGTGTCTTTGCCCTATTCTCCCTAAAGGTGACACAGGCTTTAGGGGCCTCACTGGAGACCAGGGGAACCCTGGAGATAAAGGAGACAGGGGGCAGTCGGGGGAGTGCGCCATCGCTCCCAAATCAGCCTTCAGCGCCAAGTTGTCCGAGGGCCGCACCAAGCCTGTGGCGGCGGAAGACGCTGTGCGCTTTGACAAGGTAATACTCAACGAGCAGGGCGACTACGACATGGAAACAGGACGCTTCACCTGCAAAGTGCCCGGCGTCTACTACTTTGCGGTCCACGCCACCGTCTACCGGGCCAGCCTGCAGTTTGACCTGATGAAAAACGGTCACACGATGGCGTCGTATTTCCAGTTCTATGGGAACTGGCCCAAGCCAGCGTCTTTGTCCGGGGGCTCGCTGCTGCACCTCATCCCGGGTGACCAGGTGTGGGTACAGATGGCATTGGGAGAGTACAGTGGTTTCTACACCAGCTCTAAGACTGACAGCACCTTCACTGGCTTCTTGGTGTACTCAGACTGGAAAAACTCTGCTGTCTTCGCCAAGGGCGAAGGGGTATAGACATGGGGGGGACCAAGTTTAGTATGGGGGCTGGGGGTCCTGCCTCAGAAAATATCTGAACATTTTAAACACATTTACTGCCATTCTACATGATTCGTGGCTTCTTTAGAAGGAAACTCTGGTCTTTGCATAAACACATTAAGCAGTAGACTATGGCACATACCATACTGATGAGTTGTGATGATGAATCAGGTGAACTGTCGTGCTTTCAGCTGTGCTTCGGGTTAGCCATTTGACTGCTGCTGTGCGATGGTGAATCGTTTTAACAGACGACCTGACGATGGCCCTACACAGTTTTTGATCTACATGCATCATTGTTTTTTTGCCTTTACAAACAAGGACATGGGTTTAAATGAGACATGTTGGCTCCTGCAGTTTGTAGGAATTAGCAACATAAGAAGGTTATATATCCAGTTTAGTGGTGGAGAGGTAAAGAGGATTCAAGAAGGCATCATACAGGTATGTGAGCTGTTTAGGACTTCCAACTGTGACATCGCTGACTGATGTCATGGTACTTAGACAGTATTTTGTGGAAGAAGAAAAAAAGAGTTGTAAAGTATTCAAACGGAAGCCCTAAAATAGGCTTTTCACAATCTTTTAACGTCTCTGTCTGTGCAGCCCTCAGTTATGTCACCAATAAAAATGTCAACTCTCATGACTGGCTTTAATACCTAATACTGTGGCCAGGTAAGTACATCTATGGCAACACAACGAACAAGGACCCACAAGAGAGTCGACATCAGGCACGATGTGCTCAACAAGGACAATATGCCTGGTTCCACGTTACATATTAATGATTATGATTCAATGACAAGCCGACAGCTTGTCTGCCAGTATAATGGTGCTGTATTACTTCTAAGATTATAATGTTTATTATCCAAGAAGACCCCCAAAAAAGTGAAAAGAGACTATCAGCGTGGATTTATTTTCCACCGAGGCCCCTGTTTACTTCAGTCTAATGGCATCACCAAACACATGGGCTCCTCTCTTATTAAAGCAGAACTCACAGTAGGTGGAACTAGTGCCACAGCCGCCCCACCAGCATTGTTATTGTTTTCAAGGTGAGGAGAAGTCGCGCAGCATGATGAAAAAAATTGCGTCATATATTGTGCTCTTCTATTGTGCGTGCAATGATGTCTGAGGGGGAAAAACAGTGTGCTTTGATTTCAGTGACTTCTTTGTTGTTGTAATATTGCACATGGAGGTGGCTGTTTCACCATTGGGGATCTAAACTTCAAAGTACATTGACAGACTCGTAGCTACAGGCAGACACTCTTTACCTTGCGCTGCCAAAACCAGTGGAATGCTTCTCTAACTGTTAAATATTCTCACTTTGAGACAATGAACTCATATTTTCCCCCATTTGCCTCAAACTCTTGGGCAAAAGGATGTTTCCTAAAATACACTTCAATAGTTTTTGCCCTGAAGAAATGAGGGAAGGGAGAGTAAAACAATCTTCCTCTCACTATTCACGTCACTCTTTTCCATTAGCTCAGGCCCTGTAAATCTCTCCCCCTCTCTCTCTGACAGCAAGAATGCCAAACAGTGATGAATGAGACAGTGATGTCATTCATTGACATAGCAAGCATGGGTGAGTGTCTAGAGGAGGAAAGTCAAAGAACAAGATAAAAAAAAATACAAAGATACTGTATCACAACACATTCAGATCCTGTGTCTTAAAAACCTTTATGAAGCTGAATCTATTGCCTGCCTGGGGTTACTGATATAGAATGGTAAGAGTAACTTGCTCATTGATCCTATGGTGAGAAGGAGAGTCACTTTGTCCACATGATGGCAGAGTTGTATTACCACAGCACAGCAGTGCCTCATTCAAAACGATTTGTGCCCATTGGTTACTGGAGGCAACCTGGAGGGAACATCTGTTACCAAGTGCCTCAAATATAAGAATTCACAAGTAATTTGTGAGCCAATTTATCTTGGTAGAATATGTAAGATAACAGTCTTTAGGGGCTGAAGTGCCCTGCTGGTTATAACAACAGTAGCTAAATGTTTAAATTACATTTACAAAGACATGAACTTATGGCCCACTTCCATTTTCCTCATCCGGCCCAGCTCCAGCCCATAAACTCTCTTCTCGTCGCCTTATTCATGGACAAATGTTTATGCAATGCATCCTTTCCTAGATTCCTATTCTACTTCGAATCCATCACAAAGTGAAGGGGGATCTTAGAGTTTGAAGCAGTCCATGGCCCTACTGTGTGGGGGCGTGGGCATTGAGAGAGCTTTTTAAATAGTTCCCATTGGCTCAGGAACTATGGAATGTGTGTGCTGCACAACGGTAAGAGAAAATGAAGCAGAGATAGGCCTACACTTCCTTTTAGAACGAGGCCCCGAGCCAACTGTGAACGCCTGTCTCCGGTGTGAGTAAGATGAACACTTAGGACAGGTCACGTCCATTGGTGCTGCACTCAGAAACGGGAATGAGAAGGGAACTATTCCACGAGATTGAACTATTTATATATAAAATTGTGTGCGCCCTCCTTAAAATTCTGTGTCACTTAGTCTGTCTCTGACCTCTGGACATTGTATGTCATTGCCAAATAGCGCCATCCCATTGATGATAACTACATTAGGATTAGGATTGACGAAGGATACATTAGGATTGACGAATCTTGTTCTCCGATGTTCCTTTGCTCTTTGCTGACAGTATCTATGCATATCCCTCTGTCAAGAAACAGTAGAATTAGTATGTTTCTTTTGGTGATGTGATGGTGCCTACTACAGATTGTCACTGTCAAAAACCTACCCTCACCAAAGACTTGGCCGATGTCATCAACACTGAACACTGGTCCAACGTGGTCCTACAATCATCAAAACATCTCTGATTCTTCCACACACATTCAAATCTATCCCATAATGTGCTCATCTCTGATAATATTTTGTTTGACAGAATTGACAGTATAGCACTTCTACTGGTATGTACTATTAAAGGAATAGCAGAACTCACGTCTGAGGCGTAAAAATCAGCATAAAACACGCTCTTCTTCCAGTCCTGGTCATTGAGGAGGAAGATGTCTAGAATGTTAGCTGGCAGGCTAAAGTTCCAAAGGCACCGAGCCTTCAGGTAGGATGTCCACTTCCGCTGTAGGGTTCTCTGGCCACCCATGTCCCCATACACACCAACCAACCAACCACATAGAGGTAGACATGCTTGGTGTCAGTGGAGCCAACACATTTATATCAGATGATGACGTTAGAGCATATTATACAACTGTACCTTGCAGACCTGTGCCACTCGAGAAACCTTGAGCTGGTTTGACAGGTCAAACTCCATGGCCTCTTCACTAAATAACAGACTTCATTGTCATCCCCGCTAAGGCTGTTAATGCTCTCGGGGACAACGTCCAAGTGTACCAAGGAGTGTTCTGAAATAAGATACAGTTCAGTTTTCTCAAGGAGATTGAAAACACAGAAATAATGCCACTTGGGTTTTATTATTTAAGGCATATTGAATCAAGAAAACATCCAAATCAAAACTGCAATATTTCTCTGTTGAGGTGTCTTTTAGCTATACAAATAAGGGCAGGATTCAATCTGATCGTGCATTGTCGAACAATGCGCCTTTTAAAGGGAATGTTCCCGCGCTGGAGATCATATTCACAGCAAATGCTGCATAAGTCGGCTGAATAGAAATGTACCTCTATATATCAAGCATGCTACAACGCATGATCGGATTGAATTCTGGCCTAAGACACGTTTGGACACACTGTCATAGTATTCTGTAGCACTGAGTTAATAGAGCTAACTCTTAAAGGAAAATTCCAAAAGTGTTTCAACTTCACATCCATCATCTCCGACACCACCCCAGCATCAACATAGATAAAATGGCGTGTTTCCATGTTTTGTAGTAAACAAAATAGAGGAAGATGTGTGTCCAATGATATCATCTGTGCATATCATGTGATTTTAGTAGGCATTGCCTACTAACTGGTTGATGATGTTATTGGAAACACGTATCTTCCTCTATATTTTTTCCCACATATGTTGATGTTGGGGTGGTGCTGGAGACGATGAATATGAAGTTGAAAATGTTGGAATTTCCCTTCAATACCCGGGGAGGAGTGATATCGGAACACCTGCTCAGTGCACAGGAAGATGACTGCTGTGGCTGAATAAAGGTCTGCCTCTGATCGATGAGGAACAGTAGCAATCATCAGAACGAGAAATGACGGATCTCAAAAGAATGTAAAGAAGTCTATCCGTAATGTATTTTAGATCACAAACACAACTTTCGGTGTGGGTGCACTAGTCTAACACTCTGTCCTTGTGTGGAGGCACTGTAGACATCATAAAGTTACAGTACTCACCAACCATGACGAGGTTGATCTCGGGGAAGGAGTCAAATTAAACTTTCCCTCTTCCCTTCTAGGGTCACCTTTTCGTTTGAGTAGGCATGTTTGGAGATCACAATCCATGTTTAGTTGCGATGTAGAGGTGTACATTATTGCTGTTATCTTTAACCACTTTGAAAGGTAGTGGAGCCCCTCACAGACAGACAGAGGGAAGGTGTGTGATGTGTGTGTACAGTTAGTTCAGTGTTAATATCCAGAGTATGACAACTGCTTGAAGTCACATGATAGCGTCAAACAAGAATAGAGATGTTCTGTCCTGACTAGGTTATATATGTGATATTGTAGGCGTGGGTCCCACAAACAAACATCCAACTTGTCCAGAGTCTTAAGGGTCTTGATACAGTCTCAGCATTCCAACTGGAATAGGATAAGGTTTGTATAATTATGTGGTTTGTTTCTAAAACATCTATCAGCATATTGCTTCAGAGTTGTCTGTGAGGAGAGATGCTGCATCATAGAATCCACTTGCTTCTGATTTCTTTCCCCCTTGGTCTTGCATTCCTTTTACTGCTGCTCTGAGACCTGCCAGTAGACCTGCAACAACAGAGAGCTTCACATCTACAGGAGCACTCTGGAGAGCAGAAAATACCACGTACAGGTAACTGCCAAAAATAAAAGAAACACCAACATAAAGAGTCATAATAGGGCGTTGGGACTGCACGAGCCGCCAGAACAGCTTCAATACGCCTTGGCATAAATTCAACAAATGTCTGGAACTCTATTGGAGGGATGCGACACCATCATTTGGTGTTTTGTTGATGGTGGTGGAAAACTCTATCTCAGGCGCCGCTCCAGAATCTCCCAGAAGTTCTCAATTGGGTTGGAATCTGATGACATAGACGGCTATAGCATATGGCTAATATCCTTTTCATGCTCATCAAACCATTCAGTGACCACCCGGTGCCCTGTGGATTGGGGCATTGTCATCCTGGAGGAGACCACTCCTTCATTTTGACAGTTACCTGAGCTTTATTAGACTACGTTTCTTACCACAGCCTTTTTCGAGATGTCCATTAGGTCTAGGATGTACACGGCCTCTCAAGCTCCAAGGAACAGGAAACCCAGATCCTCTCTCAAAGTCATGGTGGATTATAAAAATTTAAAAAACAAATCTCTGAAACTTTTAACATACAAATTCCAAAAGAAAGAAATGATCTCACTCCAATACATTTTTATAGAAAGCAAAAATAGTTAAGATCTTGCTACCATGGAAAGGAATATACCTGTCTATTTGTGGAAAAATCACCCTGATTAACTCTTTAGTCATATCCCAGTTTACCTATTTGCTTATGGTTTTGCCTACACCTGGTGACCTGCTTTTGAAATTATATGAACATAAAATATTCAATTTTATTTGGAACGGCAAGCCAGATAAAATTAAAAGGGCCTATTTATATAACGAATATGAATTTGGAGGGCAGAGATTATTAAATGTTAAGGCATTAGACCTCTCACTAAAGGCATCAGTCATACAAAAGTTATACTTAAATCCAAACTGGTTCTCTAGTAAATTGGTACGAATGTCTCATTCTATGTTCAAGAAGAGCCTTTTCCCCTTTATTCAGATTACACCTGCCCACTTTCGGTTGTTTGAAAAGGAAATAATCTCCAAAATATCTTTATTTTTTAAACAAGCCTTAGAAAGTTGGTTGCAATTTCAGTTTAATCCACCTGAAAATACAGAACAAATGATACAACAAATATTGTGGTTAAATTCAAATATTCTAATTGATTAAAAATTGTATTTTTCGAAGAAATTTTTAAAAAAGGTATATTTTTGTGAATGATATCATAAATAGGACTGGTGGAGTTATGTCACTGTCACGCCCTGGTCGAAGTATATTGTGTTTGTCTTCAGTTATTTGGTTAAAGAAAAATGTAAATGGTTAAAGAAAAGTATAAATGGTTAAAGAAAAGTGTGATGAATAAAAACATATACCAATTTCATTTAAGGACCAAAAAACTGACAGCTGTGCAATATAAATTAAAATATAGCTGGGAAGAGATTTTCGATGTACCCATTCCATGGCACATGGTTTATGAATTGATACGCAAAATAACGCCGGATTCAAAACTTCTAATTTTTCAATTTAAATTACTATACAAAATTCTTGCAACTAATAGAATGTTATATACAGTGGGGAGAGCAAGTATTTGGGCTACATTTGGGCTACAGGACAATAGGCAAGCAGCTTGGTGAGAAGGCAACAACTGTTGGCGCAATTATTAGAAAATGGAAGAAGTTCAAGATGACGGTCAATCACCCTCGGTCTGGGGCTCCATGCAAGATCTTGCGATACATGGCCCTCGTGGGGCATCAATGATCATGAGGAAGGTGAGGGATCAGCCCAGAACTACACGGCAGGACCTGGTCAATGACCTGAAGAGAGCTGGGACCACAGTCTCAAAGAAAACCATTAGTAACACACTACGCCGTCATGGATTAAAATCCTGCAGCGCACGCAAGGTCCCCCTGCTCAAGCCAGTGCATGTCCAGGCCCGTCTGAAGTTTGCCAATGACCATCTGGATGATCCAGAGGAGGAATGGGAGAAGGTCATGTGGTCTGATGAGACAAAAATAGAGCTTTTTAGTCTAAACTCCACTCGCCGTGTTTGGAGGAAGAAGAAGGATGAGTACAACCCCAAGAACACCATCCCAACCGTGAAGCATGGAGGTGGAAACATCATTCTTTGGGGATGCTTTTCTACAAAGGGGAAAGGACGACTACACCGTATTGAGGGGAGGATGGATGGGGCCATGTATCGCGAGATCTTGGCCAACAACCTCCTTCCCTCAGTAAGAGCATTGAAGATGAGTCGTGGCTGGGTCTTCCAGCATGACAACGACCCGAAACACACTAAGGAGTGGCTCCGTAAGAAGCATCTCAAGGTCTTGGAGTGGCCTAGCCAGTCTCCAGACCTGAACCCAATAGAAAATCTTTGGAGGGAGCTGAAAGTCCGTATTGCCCAGCGAAACCTGAAGGATCTGGAGAAGTTCTATATACAGGAGTGGGCCAAAATCCCTGCTGCAGTGTGTGCAAACCTGGTCAAGAACAACAGGAAATTTATGATTTCTGTAATTGCAAACAAAGTTTTCTCTACCAAATATTAAGTTCTGCTTTTCTGATGTATCAAATACTTATGTCATGCAATCAAATGCAAATTAATTACTTAAAAATCATACAATGTGATTTTCTTGATTTTTGTTTTAGATTCCGTCTCTCACAGTTGAAGTGTACCTATGATAAAAATTACACACCTCTACATGCTTTGTAAGTAGGAAAACCTGCAAAATCGGCAGTGTATCAAATACTTGTTCTCCCCACTGTATATCCATCCTGCCCTGCCTAAAATCTTTGAAAGCCAAGTTAATAAACAGATCACCAACCATTTCGGATCCCACCGTACCTTCTCCACTAGGCAGTCTGGTTTCCGAGCTGGTCATAGGTGCACCTCAGCCACGCTCAAGGTCCTAAACGATATCATAACCGCCGATAAAAGACAGTACTGTGCAGCCGTCTTCATCGACCTGGCCAAGGCTTTCGACTGTCAATCACCGCATTCTTATCGGCAGACTCAATGGCCTTGTCTTGTCAAATGACTGCCTTGCCTGGTTCACCAACTACTTCTCAGAGAGAGTTGAGTTTGTCAAATCGGAGGGCCTGTTGTCCGGACCTCTAGCAGTCTCTATGGGGGTGCCACAGGGTTTTAATCTCATGCCAACTCTTTTCTCTGTATACATCTCTGTATACATCAATGATGTTGGTGATTCTCTTATCCACCTCTACGCAGACGACATAATTCTGTATACATCTGGCCCTTCTGTGGACACTGTGCTAAGAAACCTCCAAATGAGCTTCAATGCCATACAACATTCCTTCCGTGGCCTCCAACTGTTTTTAATGCTAATAAAACTAAGTGCATGCTCTTCAACCGATTGCTGCCCCCACCCTCCCGCCCGACTAGCATCACTACTCTGGACGGTTCTGACTTAGAATATGTGGGCAGCTACAAATACCTAGGTGTTTGGTTAGACTGTAAACTCTCCTTCCAGACTCACATTAAGCATCTCTAATCCAAAATTAAATCTAAAATCGCCTTCCTATTTCGCAACAAAGCCTCTTTCACTCATGCTGCCAATAAAACTGACTATCCTATCAATCCTTGACTTCGGCGATTTCATTTACAAAATAGCCTCCAACACTCTACTCAGCAAACTGGATGTAGTCTATCACAGTGCCATCCGTTTTTACCACCAAAGCCCCATATACTACCCACCACTGCGACCTCTACGCTCTCGTTGGCTGGCCCTCACTACATTGGCTCCAGGTCATCTATAAGTCTTTGCTAGGTAATTCCCCGCCTTATCTCAGCTCACTGGTCACAATAGCAACACCCACCCGTAGCACGTGCTCCAGCTGGTATATTTCACTGGTCATCCCCAAAGCCAACACTTGCTTTGATCGCCTTTCCTTCCAGTTCTCTGCTGCCAATGACTGGAACAAATTGCAAAAATCTCTGAAGCTGGAGTCATATCTCCCGCTCTAACTTTAAGCATCAGCTGTCAGAGCAGCTTACCGATCACTGTACCTGTACACAGCCAATCTGTAAATAGCACACCCAACTACCTCACCCCCATATTATTACTTAACCTCTTTCTCCTTTGCACATCTCTACTTCCACATCATCATCTGCACATTTATCACTCCAGTATTAATGCTAATTTGTAATTATTTCCACCTCTACATTGCCTACCTCTCCACTCTTGTGTTATTGACTGTACATTTGTTTAAGTGTAACTGTGTTATTGGTTTTGTCATACTGCTTTGCTTTATCGTGGCCAGGTCGCAGTTGTAAATGAGAGCTTGTTTTCAACTGGCCTTACTGGTTAAATTAAGGTGAAAAGCACAAGGTGCACGTGTATAATGATCATGCTATTTAATCACCTTCTTGATATGTCACACCGTTTAGGCGGATGGATTATCTTGGCAAAGGAGAAATGCTCACTAACAGGGATGTAAACAAATGTGCACATACACATTTTTTTTTAAATAAGATTTTTGTGCTTATTTTTCTGGGATCTTTATTTCAGCTCATGAAACATGGAACCAACACTTTACATGTCACAGATTGGATATATTTAGAAAAGACTTTGGGAATTGAGTCCCAGAAGTTATAAACCACAAAACTCTAGTGAATAACTAGTTCCTGGAGGAAGTGGTCCCCGATGTCCAGTAGAGCCCCCTTTCCTGACCCCTTCCTACACCCATCACCCCCAGCTGCTGCTCTTCACTGGTTCCCTCTCCTCACAGATGGGGAAGTCTGGTACAGGGGATGGCTACTTTCTCACATTCAGAGATACTATCACCACTGTTAGCATAATGGCTACATTTATATGGCGTCTTCAACATCCCCATCCTACTTGATTTTCAAGAAAATCTAGCAGTTTTAGTGAACTTCAGAGTGGTGGATCAAAATAGAAATCTTGGCAATGGTGGCATAGCAATGGTAGGAAATAGGACTTTTTAACTAATCCAAGTTCAAAATGTATGTTGGAAACATTGCCCTATCATTTCGGAGTTTGACTCAAGACATTACCAATGTCTGGTGCATGTAATGTCAAACACTTATTTGGGGATTCATTGGTCAAGAGGACCGGAATCAATTATACATTAAACATGGTTTTATCCACAAGGAAATAATAGCCTTGATTATCTCAAAGATGCTGACGCATCTATAGTGCTGATATGATCTATTATGATGAGCAAAGCATTCTGTAAAGCAGAACTGGCTGTGACGCTGTTCTCTTTCTGGTGGATTGTGGCAAACCTAGGTTTGCTCACACAAGCTGGTAAACCCAATCTGTAACAAAAACCCAGTCAATTGACTGCTCTGAACAGGGATGCAAAGTAAATAGTGAAAATGCATCAGACATTTTTTTTCACAACAGAAAAAACAATACCGAAAGATTGTTTGTTTATTGTCATTCTCATTTGTGAGTATGACCACATTCAGAAACCTTTATAAAACAAAATAAATGTGTACATGACACATTTATCCTCCTTCATCCAGAGACTTACAGGAGAAATTAGGGTTAAGATTTTTCAACTATGCAGCTCAGGGATTCAAACCAGCAACCTTTCAGTTACTGGCCCACTACTCTTAACCACCTGCTACCCCATTCATGGCTTATTGCAACGTCCATAACTTTGTGCCATGTCCACTGGATACACAGGTCAGTCTTCCTAGACAAAATAAGCCATATGAATGGCAACGTGTGGTCTGTGGTAAGAGTCCACTGTATATGTAGACAGGAATGTCACACAACGATTAAAGGGCTTTGGGAAAAGAGGTCAACTCAGAATATAACCTAGAATTTACTATGGACATCAAAAATATAATATGCCTAATCATTTTTCATATTGTATCAACATAATGTCACGTCAGATAATTAATGGGCCCAACCTTTTCTCTCTCCAGATTTGTATCAATATTTCACATCATAGACCATTGTTGGTTTTATAGTTATTATATTTTTTAGATGGGGTGTTAAGAAAATGGCAGGCCTTTTGGAAAATGTTGGTTTGGCACTAGATAAAAGGCAAAGTATTGAATGAGTGATTACAGTATCTGTTGAAATAACAGACACATGTTATTAAGACTTCTGATTGGAACAAGGACAGTGGGAAATGATTATAGGCTACACAAAGTCAATGAGACTAAGACAGTCACAGGACATGAGTCACAGGACATCAGTGACACTGTGGTTCACGTTCTGGCTCCTCTGTCACAATATTGAAGTCAGTCCATCGTGTTTGACCCCAAAATATATTACGGGCAGAGCCTATCCAACATTTATGAAACCTTGGCCCAAAAAAGCCATATCAAATATGACTCACCAGCCTTTTGCTTTTATTGTCACTTAACAGGCCTTTCTCCAACACTTGCAATCTAATTCAATAACCATTGCAGTTTGTGCTGTAAATCTTCAACATGGCATTTCACAGAGCTTTGATCAATACTTATTTTGAGCAAAGAGACAACATTGAAACAGGGAATTATGAACCCATTACTGACTAATGGTGGTAATTGTGAACATGTCAATGTTTGATCACAAGTTAAAAACATTTTAAGAACTATAAAGATGAATAAACCTTGTGTGGAGCATAAATTAGGTAGTTTTCATGTGTCAGCATAGTGGAAAGAATTGGCTATAGTGACAAAAATGATGGAATAATAATTTGAACAAAACCAACATTTTTTTTTTTCATATGACAAGACAGATAGATCTGGTTAATAATTTCTGACACTGATATTTTTAGACAACCATAGCTTATGAAATTAACCCTTTCCCACAATACAAAACCATTTCACACTTTTTATGGGTCTCTGGATGTGAACTGCTTGGAACAATATTGGCTATTAACAAATTGCATTTGAGAGGTTGTCACCATTTAAACCTATTCAAAAGCTACAAAATGTGCTTTTACGACAACATTTGGTACGTACGGTATTGTCTCCAGTGTTTTAAACTGCCAATTGGAATGCTTTCAAACTGAACATATGCTGAATAAAGTAAATTAACTGCTATACAGCAAACATTCCTTATTAGGTTCACACACAGTTTGGAACGACATGAAGTGTATAGAACATGAAGTGTTCAGTAATATGAACAAACAAGTATAAACATTTTGGCAAGCACTGTCATGGTGGTCTGAACAAAATAGAGGTATCATTTATGACATCAGCCACGGACGACAAGCCATTTCAGCAGTGCACTGGACTTGGATAGCGTGCGTCTGAGCTGCAATGTACTGCAGGTGTAGATGTAGCCTATAGTCTCTGCACATCCTAAACCTGAGATTCAACATGTTAACAATGCAGCACTCTGGGTAATGCCCCTCCCCCATTTGGTCCCTCAGAGATACACATCCATGGTATTAAGGATCATATGGCGGCAGAGCGGACAGTTCTGCTGGTAGATGGGCTGGCGCAGCAGTATGTGAGTACAGTCCCGACACAGACACAGGTGGCGGCAGGGCAGCAGCACCACTGTCTTGGTGCTGTCCTGGCAGATGACGCACTTCTTCCTCTCCTCATGCTCCTTGAGCAGAGTCAGTAGGCTGTCGGCCGGGGGACCCTTGGAGCACCCCTCCCCCGATGAGAGTTTCTGTAAAGGCCTGTCTGTGCTGCTGGAGCTGGGGAACGCTAGGTCCCACAGGTCATCCATTAGTTGGCGTGGCCGGGCAGCATGTTCAGCGGGTGGTGCTGCATCTCCTTCCCTACTGTCCGTAAGAGCCCCCTGTTCTCTGTCACTGGGCTCAGGTTGCCTGGAGTGGCCGTCACCCCTCACACTGATGTTCCTGTAGACTGGTGTTATCGTTCGGTGTAGGCGGCTGGCCTGCCGCTGAAGCCTCTGCCACACGCCCCTCTCCAGCACGTAGAGGCGATGGAGCGCCCTCTGTATGAGATGCAGGGTGGGGACAGAGTTGACAAAACCGAAGGCGCGCCGGGCTCCAAGACTGGTCAGCTCAGGGTTCATATAGACTGTGGCGGTGACAACAATGGTCACTGTGAGAATGAGGCCATAGATGTTCAGGAGGAAGACGCTGACGAAGATGTGTCCGAGCGAGCCCAGGAACTCCAGGGCCAGCCTGATGGGAGTCCAGAGAACGACTGAGGTGCCAACCAGGCTGCTGTACAGAAAGGTGAATAGTGTGAGGGTGAGCTCCACAGCCTTCTGCAGGGGGCAGGAGACTGCCTCCCACATGCTGACTACAACAGAGTAGACGTTCTGTGTCCCGATGAGCAGCAGGTTGACCACCGTGTTGACCAGGTAGAACACCAGGCTGACCGCAATGCCACAGCCCTCCCGCACCTGCTGCAGCAAGCAGTGGCCACACAGCAGCCCACGGTGGAACAGATCCCTGACACGCAGGAGAACATGTGAGGACAAGTAGCACACCATTTTGAAACTCTCCAGAACACCTCCCAAGAGGTGCAGCCAGCGCCCCAACATGTTGACTGTGCCCTGGGCCAAAAGTGTTACGCTGTCCATCATGGTGACCATGCAGAACACAGCGAAGTTCCAGCACTTCACAATTGAGTTGGTCAGTAACATGGGTAGGTTATTCACAAAGGTGATACATGCCGCCAGGAGACGTATCACTGAATGGACTATTAAGAAATTTAGGTCCAGGAGTAAAGATCTGAAATTGAAACATTTCCCAATGGTGCAAAAGACTAGGTTCACCAGACCCATGACAAAGTTCTTCCTCGAGTTGCTTCACTGTCTTGATAAAATCACGTTTTTTTTGTCTGGCCAGTAAAGGTTACATATAGACAAGGTTGTCGGATGCGTTGTCCACCTCTCGTTTGGTACAATTTTCCAGCTAGCTAAACTAGTTAGCGATCTAGCATAACAATGCTAGCTCTATTAACTAGCTAGCATAGCTACCTGCCAAACACGTTGGTAGGGCACATTCCACTTGCCATTTCAAATAAACAGCTGTGCAAACGCGTTTGTTTTGGCTAAAGTGCAAACATATGCACGCACTGTAATCAGCATACGTTTACTTTCAAACTCGGACTGGCTAGTAGTTCAACTTTTCTTGCTAAATTACATTTCCGTCTTAGGCTCACACAATGTTACATTTACTCATGTCCCGTCGCCAATAACGTATCTCTCATCTCCTTGTTCAAAGTCCACCATAATCCAATGCAAGATAAATGAAATTGTTATTTACATATTTACACGCTGGCCACCGTAACGGTTTGGTCACATGATCTTCTCCTCCAACGAATCACGTCGGCGAGCTTTTTGCGCCTGTCAGCATCACGGTCAAAAGCAAGACGCATATGTATGTAAATTCAACCGGTTTAAAATTAATTTCCTTCATTGAAGCCAATACAGTTGGAAAAAAATAATTGATGAAACAACATTCAACACATTTAATTTAATTTACAGTAACATTTTCATCAGAACTTTATATTTCATTTATTAAATGAAAGTACGTTTAGTGGGCTAGGTCTTTGACTAGGCAACTTATATTTTTTTAAACTGGGCTTTAATCATACACTACAGCCATCGTTTCATGCACGCTGTAAGGGTAACTGAAATTCCCTTCGCACTCTGTGTGTTGAGCTTCCCATTACCTCACCTGATATAGGATGACAATAAAAACTCTGTTTTTCTGAACAATAACTTCAACCAAGTTTCCTTCCTTGTCTGAGGATCATCCTCTCCAGCTGAGGGTATGGAAGTGTGGAAGGAGAGCAGATGCCAAAAAGGAACTGATATGATCATGGGAAACAGATTGAATCATTGGAACCAACAAAGACACCATTTGTTTAAGCAATTAATGTCACAGTATGGAGGAAGAGCAGTTGCATGAGTTCAGTTACTTCTTTAGCCTATTAAGAGTCCGATGTGTTTCTTTGTACTCTATGCCTTTTATGGTAACAGTTTGTCTGGGGGCAGGACTTAGCTTCCCATGTTTGTTTTACTGCTGGACCAAATGCTTCATTTGCAGTACCATCAGTAACATTACATTGTTACATCTGTTGAGAGGCAGTGGGATATCAGGCTTATGAGGAACAATTTTACTGGTGTTTACTGTTTGTTTTTTTGCCTCTCACAGGTGTTTTTGGACTAATCATAATTTTGCGGGGGTGCACGTGCATCCTATAGGTTACCTGGCGAGATTTGGTTCTGGGTTGCCGAGATTACAATGCGACCACCAAACTATCTCAGATGACGATTAGGCATACATGTCATGCAATTTTGCCTGCCTTTGATTATTTTATCCACAAAAAAACAAAGTAATAAACCAGTAATAAACCCATCAATGAGGTAACCCCAAAAAATGATGGCCTCAATACACTTATAAATTCATCTCTTAAATTATTGTTTAGACTTTACAGAGTAGATACACCCCTCCAGCAAGCTTCACATCTGGGATTCATTCCACTAGGGATAAGTGTGACACTCAATCACAACCCCAAGGCACAGGGCTACTTACTTCAGCTCCAAAGGGGCATTTCCAATAAGGAGGAGTGTATTGTTCTAGATTTTCATCTTAACCAAGAAAAATATGTTTTATTTTCCATACTCTTACAAAACCCAATCAGAGGGTTATCTGTATTATGGAGGTACGTGTCTCTACAAGACAAACAGCCGATGACCCCCACACACACACACACATTGAACATTTGTCAGTGATGACAGTCCCACTATCTACAACATCATGCTCTAGGGCAGGGATGACCAACTTTGATGGAGGTGGGGGCCACAAAAAAACACAACTTATCATGCTGGGCCATAGTGGCTCATGGGTCTGCGTACCTACATCCGGGCCGCCAGTTGCCCATCCCCGCTCTTGGGCCAAAATGGAAACGGTCTCGTCAGAGGCCCTGGGTAAAATAAACAAACAATATTGAAATGTGTCCCAGATTGGAGAACAACAGAAACCAGCAGGATGGGTCCCAGGGAATAATAAGCAAACGCTTGATACATTTCCTACAAGGTGAGGGGACCCGCCAAGGACACATTTTCTGGCTGTAAAAAAAGAGGGTCACCCCTTTTAACACAGGAAGTGATCTGATGGGTGGCGTCCCCTGGTCTGCGTTAAATGGCTGTTTAACAACTGGGTGTTGTGATGATCTTGTCAACTCTTTGTTTCGCCATGCAGGGAAAAGTTAACGAGAATGAATGGTAATTTATTCATATTTTACTGTCCACTGTCTGCAATCAAATAAGCTTGAACTATTATCAATAACTCATAAGAATGAAGTAATATATCACTTTTATATTTCTCATGCGGCAAATAACTAAGTTTTATGACATAATTTGAAAGGAAAGGAAATCAGTTAAACCCCAAATACTTTATTTAACTTTCCTCTTTTGACCTTTAGGCGTCTCTATCTCTGAGATGTGTGACAGTGTTTTTTTTTTTCATTTAGGACTTTGTGGTTAGTTTTCGGGTAGCTTTGTATTGCGACCATCTAATCCTCTGTTGACTTTGGCAGCCTGCCAGTGTAACTGGAGGAGAGTACTATTAATATTCACAGACTGGGAGAGGGTGTGACAGCGAGCAGGGGGTAATCAGCAGACCAGAAGCTTCTATGGGAAAACACAAACTCCAAACAGAAGAAATCACTGGCGAGCAGACTGGTCACAACCCAGGCTAAGACCCTGCATACCACAGCAGCCCACAGGGGTAAGAAAGAGCCATACATGTGCAGAGAGAGAGAAAGAAAGACAGACAGAAAGAGAGACACACAGAAACAGAGTGTGGGGGGGTGTGGGGGGGGGGGACTGAGGCACTGACTCACTGAGAAAGAGAAAGATCTGAAAAAGTAAGACGACTGTTGAATGTGGAAGTCCCCCAGGATGACATTCTTGGTCTGTGAAAGTTCTCCTTCCCAGGACCATTGGAGCAGCTCTACTAGGTTGACATGGTGGTCACTTGTTAGCTCAATGTAATTTAGAATGTTAGAATGCTCAATGTTATGCTTCTTTTAACATTTTAGAAATGAGTTCAGAGATGTGCAAATTTTGCCATTCCAAAAATAGGCATCACAGATGTGATAAACTGAGTTAACTCAGTTACAACTGGATGGACTTTGGACAAAGAACAGCCTAAATCACTCTCTCACTCTTCATGGCGTTGGGTAGGACTGGACATACCCTGAAACACTGTCTGTGGGATGTTTAATAGGTTAATAGCCTATAATTACATGTAATCACCATGGAGACAGGGATTTGCAAAAGCTTGCGTCTCTTATGAAAGTGTCCCTTTGTCACAATCCAAGTTATAGTGACAGAGTTGAGCAGAAAAAAGGGACTCCTGCGCACACTCCGTGCTCCCACCCTTGTGCGCATTGGACAATGGCCCTCACTCATTCGACCAAAACAACTTGCGCTTGGGCCTGGCCTGGAAAGAATGACTTCTTTCCCACTTTCCTTCCTCTAGGCTCTTCTTAGATTATGAGCTATAGAGTCTCTTTCCACCACAGAGAGCGAGTGCGATAACAAACAGGAGTTCCGTCCAATCATCAATCACACTCATGCAGGGACCAGGGTACGCTGGGTTATATGCTGAGGGTTCTAGGCTAGACAATACGCCAAAGGGGAAATGACAGGGCAACCGGATTCAAGGACAACATTTTGGTGTGTTTATTCCCAACAGATGTAGTGTAACGCACTGACCTTAGAGAGCCAAATCTATTTGGTTATTTGGTCCAGAGCTTCCGGCGACAGTACCCAGTCCAGAGCTTCCGGCGACAGTACCCAGTCCAGAGCTTCCGGCGACAGTTCCCAGTCCAGAGCTTCCGGCAACGGTCCACAGTCCGGAACCTCCAACGACGGTCCACAGTCCAGAGCCTCCTGCGAGGGTTCCCAGTCCGGAGCCTCCGGCGACGATCTATGGTCCGGAGTCTGCGGCGATATACGGTCCAGAGTCCCCGGCGATGATCCACGGTCCGGTTGCTCCGGCGACGATCCACAGTCCAGCTCCACTGAAGCGGAGGGATCAGCGAGCGGAGCGGGGTCTACATCCGGAACCGGAGCCCCCATCGAGGCTAGATGCCCACCCGGACCCTCCCCCATGGAGTCAGGTTTTGCGGCCGGAGTCCGGGGGGGGGGGGTACTGTCACTCCCTGACCTTAGAGTGCCTTTTTATTTCTCTATTTGGTTAGGTCCGGGTGTGATTTGGGTGGGCATTCTAGTTTTTCTATTTCCTTGTTGGCCTGGTATGGTTCCCAATCAGAGGTAGCTGTCTATCATTGTCTCTGATTGGGGATCATACTTAGGCAGCCTTTTGTCCACCTTTTAGTTTGTGGGATCTTGTTTTTGTGTAGTGCCTGTGGGCGCTTCAGTCGTTACGTCTCGTTTGCTGTTTATTGTTTTTGTTGGTGAGTTTCATTTTAATAAACATGTGGAACTCTATGCACGATGCGCCTTGGCCCAATCAATCTCTAAACGATCGTGACACGTAGATTAAGATTGTCATGGGTCTAAAGTTTAATGTAAAGGGACACAAAGACAACCGTCAAGAAAACACTTCCAAAACATCACCTACTCAAGGTAAATAAGTTATGCAGGTCTCAAGTTGTGAAGATCCTGAATGAAAAAGCAGGACGTTTGTTTGGAACACCTTATGTGGGGTTTTTCTGTGTCCCCTCACAAAATTCGAGAATATCCTGACTTTCTGTCCCTCTCTGTCAGCCAAGTCAAAAGGTTAGTTTCTTGGGTCTTCTAGGGTTTTGCAGTCCCTGGGAACTGAAAGGGGGAGAGGCATCCAGGCACTTTTTTGTGTTGTCTTTTCCTTACTTAGTCCCAGTCTATTTTATTTTCCAAACTGAATACTCCCAATCTTCCCAAACCTTCTGCCTAGGATGTATTATATTACAGGTAAAGAGCACTCATTCTTGAGATTTATCTTGACGAAAAGATAACACCGGCATCTTCTCTGTTTATACTGTACATCACAAATATACAGCAAATCTACTGACTATTTTACTTGTATCATTTGCATATTTACATAATTTTTAAATTAATGGTCAAGGAAAGAGCTGATGACAGCTATAATGTAAGCATAAACTGACTTACTATCAATAACCTCAGAGGAATGAGGCTGACACAACCTATCATGACAAAGTGGTAGAGACGGTAAGACTATTGTTTCAAAACCCACAACATGGCCGTCATTCACGATACCGCAGAGAGCAGAGAGTTCAGGGGAGTGCTACTTTAATGCACCAAAATGGGGAACTTAAGCCAACCCCACGAAAACACAGGGCGTATAACAAAACAAACGCCCCAAACAGGGGGACTTAAACTGTCCAGCAAAACCCACGAAATGGGAAAACACGTAACCCACAGACGTGCACACAAGTTACACAAAACAGAAGGTCACAATAATTAATCCCGCACAAGGAACCAGGCGGGCCGGCTGACTAATAAAGCCTCACTAATTATACCCAACTCAAAACAGGTGCACTCAATAAACACATAAGGAGGGGGAGGAAATAATCAGTGGCAGCTAGTAGGCCGGCGACGACGACCGCCGAGCGCCACCTGAACGGGAAGGGGAGCCACCTTCGGTCGGAGTCGTGACAGACATATCATTTCAATATAAGCCTCTTCTCTTCTAGGTATTTCAGGAATGGTCACATGTACAGTAAACATATGTCACATGACCTAGTAGTAAAACAATGAGTGATTGGAGGAAACTTTTGGATGTTTTTCCATTTTCTTCTCCTCTACATGTCAACTATAAAACTCCACCCTTCCTCATGTGCGCAAGCTCTGACACAATGATGAGAATTGTCCATCCACCCACTGACTGTGAAACGTAACCTACCATAGCCTACACACCACAGCTAGACTAGTCTGTGCTGGGCTGAAAGAAATGCAGGAACAAATTCCCAATCTAATCACATTATTGACAGCTGTGTCTTAGGTTGGCCTCTCATCTCACTACTACCAGACTGTCCATTGACCATACGGCTCTACTGTAATTTAGATCAAATCATTTGTCTCACAAAAATACTGCACATTGTATTCTATCATGTGAAAGCCAACAAGGCGAGGCATGGTCCACTGCTGCTTCTGTAGTAGCAAAATAAGTACCCTTATTCAGGGGTCGGAAAGGAGAACAAAATCTGTCTGGGGATACACCCATGTAAAATCCTTGGAATCAGTTTTACAAAATACAAGCTCTGTTTTACAAAAGATGACCATTTATTTCACATCCCCCCATTTCCCCCCTGCCTGTATTCATGGCTGTTGTTTGCATACATTACATTGTGGATACAAAAAGTATTTCCTTCACCTTGGTCATTCATAACAGAACAATCTAATATGATACATTCTGTTGACATCAGAATTGTTACTTTGCCTAAACTGAACGTGTGTTACATTTCACTGGTTTGTCTGGGAACAGGGGCCCCTTCATCTGCTAACCTATCACTACACAGTGTAAGGATTCTGCCAAGCCATACAGGAAGTGGAAGCATCAACAGCCTCTTTGTTTACGTCCCCTTTTCATCCAGAGGTGTCGTGATCTCCCTGTTTGACTTCTGGTAAACTTCTGAAGGTCATCCACACACCAGCCACCACTCTGTTGGCCTCTGTCTTACCTAAGGTCGCAGCACTATTATTCCTATAGTAAAGTATACATTTTCACACGCAAAAATACTGAACAAAGATACTCTAGAGTCTACATCAAAGTTTCACCTGCAACATGAAGAAATATGTTGGATGAAGCCTTTTCAAATAATGTCAAACATATTCATGTATTGTGTGTGATGATTCGCATTGCTCATAGACAGACGTGTATTCCCTCTGTAGGAGTACACTATGAGTGAGTGTTGTGGATCGGAGCTTTAACCAAACCAGAGAAAATGGATTTGCTGTAAACACAGATGGAGGGAGGAGGAGGAGGAAGAGGAGGAGGCAGTTGTGGTCATTTATCTGCATTTAACTTATGTTTCCATCAAAACAGAGCAACGTCTCCGCAAACAGATTGTCGCCTGATATCATGGGGAAAGAAAAACAGAGTGCAATGAAGTCTACTGAGCATAAAAGGAGTTGTCTGGTCTGTTGAATGGCCTTCATTATGGTTTTAGAAAGCTTGATCCCCCAGACGGCAACACACATGCCCTGCACAGGACTACACAAGACTACACAGCAGATAAGGCAACGATGAAAGACTAAAAGCCTTTGTCTCGAAGGAAGCGTGAACACCTCTTCCACCTTTAATCATGGTATTATTATTGATGCCCCCTACATGTACTGTACCTCACCTCAAGGACTTTTAAGTGCACAGTAGTCTGATCTGGGGAGGCTTGGCAGCTAGCTGAGAAAATAGCTTCACAGAGGCCTCTCCCACAGCCTCCAGTAGGTCACTACAACATAAATAAATAAAATACATATCTTAAAGAACACAGACTTGAAATAGAGCCTATGAATGGCAGACTATGAAACATTAAAAACAAAGCCATAAACGTATACAAATAAATGATGAAATATTGAAATCGTAACAATGACAGTTCCTCATAAAATATCATATCCCAATTACATTTTTATTTAGTCATTGTATAACTTATTATAATATATCAGGAGTTTCATTCCAAAATCCTGTACACTGAGTGTACAAAACCTTAGGAACACCTTCCTACTAGTTGCACCCTCCTTTTCCCTCAGAACAGCCTCAATTCATCGGGGCATTGACTCTACAAGTGTTTTAAAGCATTCTACAGGGATGCTGGCGTATGTTATCTCCCATGTTTCCCACAGTTGTGTCAAGTTGGCTGGATGTTCTTTGGTTGGTGGACCATTCTTGATACACATGGGAAACTGTTAAGTGTGAAAAACCCAGCAGCGTTGCAGTTCTTCACACTTTCAAAACAGTGCACCTGGCACCTACTACCATAACCCATTCAAAGGCACTTCAATATTTTGTCTTGCCCATTCACCCTCTGAATGGCACGCATACACAATCCATGTCTCAATTGTCCCAAGGCTTTAAAATCCTTATTTAATGAAAATGTCTCCTCCCATTCATCTACATTGATTGAAGTGGATTTAACATCAATATGGGATCATAGCTTTCACCTGGATTCACCTGTTGAGTCTATGTCATGGTAAGAGCAGGTGTTCGTAATGTTTTGTACACTCCGTGTATCTACATTTTCAGAAATCTTGGCAAATTAGTTTGTATTAAGAAATTATAAAAGAGGTTGGTGTGTTTTTCATTATCTAATAATGGCATGGTTGTTGAATGACAGACATGCATTTGTTTAAAATCTGTCACTTGATGGTTTTATTTCAGAGAGACAAATAATCATGGAAATGTTTTTTGTTGTTGCTAAATGCTAAATATCCCCCTCACTCTCAGATAAATTAGTACTGCTAGGTTTAACACAGTCAAATGTAACAAATAACATTTTTAATAAAGAACAGTACAAATTTCCTCCCAAATGGCGCAGTGGTCTAAGGCAGTGTTTGAGGTGTCACTACAGACCCGGGTTTGATCCCAGGCTGTGCCACAACTGGCTGTGACCGGGAGTCCCATTGGACGGTGCACAATTGGCCCAGCATTGTTTACTTGGCTCCTGGTGCTCCAGTGACTCCTTGTGGTGGGCCCAGGGCCTGCAGGCTGACTTCAGTTGTCAGTTGAACAGTGTTTCTTCCGATATATTGGTGCAGCTGGCTTTTGGGTTAAGTGTGTAGGTGTAAAAGACTGCATTTTGGCGGGTCAACTTTCAGAGGACGCATTACTCAACCTTCATTTGTGACATTAATATGTAGTGAATGAAATTACATTTAAGTCATTTATCAGATGCTCTTATCCAGAGCGTCTTATAGTAAGTGCATCCATAGCTAGGTGAGACAACCACATATCACATACTGTATACGAACACGCCTTTCCAGCTAAACAATGGATATATAGCGTTTTGCAAAAAAATACATTTTCATACACGTGTAAAAATATATGAATAAAAATCAGAGAACAGTAATATTTTACACATAGGCAATATTTTCTCATGAAAAAACACAAATCTGAAAAATTGGTGGACATAGCATTTTGGAAATAAACTCTTCATATCTCATTGAAACCTCGGTGCTCCTACATCCATTCAATCCCCTGACACAGAAAGAGAAAGCAGGAGGATGAGAGAGAGGGGGGGGGGGTAGACAGACAGACAGATAGACAGACAAAGAGCAATCTGATCAAATAAATCAAATTGGTTCATAACAGTCCACTTCACTTCAAAGGAGTAGTTCAGTTAGACTCAAAGTCCCACAAATGCAGAGGAGCCAAAATGCTATTGCATTTTCCTACTGCTGCCAGTGCCTAATGGTCAGAAGGAACCTTTCATTACTTGACAGCAGTGACGTGTGTGTGCTCTCCCACAGGTGTACAAACAGTCAGCGGCTTTGTATGCAAACACAGTGTATATTGAGACTGTCCACTCGATACACTTGGTCTCACACCGCAGGAGGAGCTCCAATGCTGATGATAAAACTCCTGGCTCTAGTGCAGCAAGCACACTGCGTGTTTTGTACTGGAGCCAGCCTGTTTTTTTTCAGACTACCTAAAAAAAAGACTTCTGTCTACCTGTAGCAGAGGTTTTCTTTCAGCGCAGAGTAGTAGTTCCTTCTTTTCAAGTTCTTTATCATGTGGTAAATGTATTAAGGCTTGTAGTTTAAATCCATGATTTCCAAAGGCCCAGATATAGCACATTTTGAGTACAGAGGAATAAGCAGTGCAATCTAAGTTTTCTAATAGGCTTTGATTTATCAATTAGAACAGCTTTTGGTCAAGCAATTGAATGCTCGGGAATGCTCTGGAACCAACTGAAATGTAATTCCATGCCGTGTATGCTTTACGAATCTGGCAAGAGAACAGGCCCATGTATCATTTCAACACAATTACATTTTAAGGGACCCTCAGTCCGATCATACACTATATATACAAAAGTATGTGGACACCCATTCAAATGAGTAGATTTGGCTATTTCAGCTCCACTCGTTACTGACAGGTGTATAAAATCGAGCACACAGCTATGCAATCTCTATAAACAAATAGTGGCAGAAGAATGGCCTTACTGAAGAGCTCAGTGACTTTCAACGTGTCACTGTCATAGGATGCCACCTTTCCAACAAGTCAGTTCGTCAGAATTCTGCCCTGCTAAAGCTGCAAGTGTAAGTGTAAGTGTTGTTATTGTGAAGTGGAAACGGTTAGGAGCAGCAATGGCTCAGTTGCTCACAGAACAGGACCGTGGAGTGCTGAAGCGTGTAACGCGTAAAAATGTCCATCCTCAGTCTGTCTGTCCTCAGTTGCAACACTCACAACCTCGTTCCAAACTGCCTCTGGAAGCAACGTCAGTACAAAAACTGTTGGGAGCTTCATGAAATGGGTTACCATGGCCGAGCAGCCGCACAAAAGCCTAAGATCACCTTGCGCAATGCCAAGTACAGGTTGGAGTGGTGTAAAGCTCACCACCATTGGGCTCTGGAGCAGTGGAAACATGTTCTCTGGAGTGATGAATCACACAGGTAAACGCTACCTGCCCGAATGCATTGTGCCAACTGTAAAGTTTGGTGTAGTAGGAATAATGGTCTGGGGCTTTTTTCATGGTTTGGGCTAGGCCCCTTAGTTCCAGTAAAGGGAAATCTTAACACTACAGCATACAATGACATTCTAGACGATTCTGTGCTTCCAACTTTGTGGCAATGATTTGGGGAAGGTCCTTTCCTGTTTCAGCATGACAAGGCCACCGTCAGTGCCCAACATCAGTGCCCGACCTCCCTAATGCTCTTGTGGCTGAATGGAAGCAAGTCCCCGCAGCAATGTTCCAACATCTAGTGGAAAGCCTTTACAGAAGAGTGGAGGTTGTTATAGCAGCAAAGGGGAACAACTCCATATTAACGCCCATGATTTTGGAATGAGATGTTCGACGAGCAGGTGTCCACATACTTTTGGTAATGTAGCGTATTTTTCACTCATACACGTCAAATGGTTTTTCCCACTATTTATTTAAATGTTATGTAAGTCCTGAGATCTGATAGGACAGCCATGACTACAGGGAAGGCTGAAAAATGCCGATCAAATAAATAACTTTTCATGAACCATATGTCAAAAATAACGAAATTGGATTAAGAGATGGCTGAATTATTGATAAATAAGGAAATCTGATCAATCCATTGTAAATCTACTCCACAATGGCCTATCAACTTTAAACTTTTTAGGGTCATCAAATACATTACCATGATGAACCATATTAAGTTTGGCATATCTTTAAAAAAAAATGAAACTATTAACAATTCACTTTCTTGACTATGTAACGCTAATACTTAAAAATAATAATAACATTCAGATTCACTCCAAATTTGGTCTTTGAACTAATCACAATAATCCATAAAGAGTTTGAGAAAATAAAGCTGATGTGTTCAAAGATGGCCACCAGTAGATGCATATCAGCACATATTATGATAAAGAAAGCCAAGGCATTGGTCAAAAGATGGCTGAGTTATTGACAAATTAAAAAATATCTTTTACATGTCCATTTAAACCACAGATGCCTATCAATTTGAAACTTGTCATCGCTATCATGGACGTCCCAAAGATCACCCACATTGAATTTGGTATTGAAACAAAGAAACTATTAACAATGCATTATTTGCATATGCAATGTTTATGCTCAGAATCATCTGCTATCATCTTCTCATCATGAACCATACTTCAGATTCACTACAGATTTTGAATTCTTTAAACATTCACAGTGTAGGTTGGAAAAAGTATGTGAACCCTTAGGCTAATGACTTCTCCAAAAGATAATTGGAGTCAGGAGTCAGCTAACCTGGAGTCCAATCAATGATATTTTGGTTAGAGCTGCCTTGCCCTATAAAAAACACTCACAAAATTTGAATTTGCTATTCACAAGAAGCATTGTCTGATGTGAACCATGTCTCGAACAAAAGAGATCTCAGAAGACCTAAGACTAAGAAATGTTGACTCGCACAAAGCTGGAAAGGATTACAAAAGTATCTCTAAAAGCCTTGATGTTCATCAGTCCAGAGAAAGACAAATTGTCTATACATGGATAAAGTTCAGTACTGTTGCTACTCTCCCTAGGAGTGGTCGTCCTGCAAAGATGACTGCAAGAGCACAGCGCATAATGCTCAATGAGGTTAAAAAGAATCCTAGAGCGTCAGCTAAAGACTTACAGAAATCTCTGGAACATGCTAACATCTCTATTGTTGAGTGTACAATATGTAAAACACTCAACAAGAATGGTGTTCATGGGAGGACACCATGGAAGAAGCCACTGCTGTTCTAAAAAAACAATGCTGCACGTCTGAAGTTCATTAAAAAGTACCTGGATGTCCCACAGCGCTACTGCCAAAATATTCTATGGACAGATAAAAATAAAATTGAGTTGTTTGGAAGGAACACACTACACTATGTGTGAAAAAAAGGCCCAGCACACCAACATCAAAACCTCATCGTAACTGTAAAATATGGTGAGGGAGCATCATGGTTTGAGGCTGCTTTGTTGCCTCAGGGTCTGGACAGCTTGCTATCATGGAAAAATAAATTCCCAAGTTTATCAAGACATTTTGCAGGAGAATGTTAGGCTAGCTGTCCGCCAATTGAAGCTCAGCAGAAGTTGGGTGATGCAACAGAACAACGACCCAAAACACAGACGTAAATCAACAATAGAATGGCTTCAACAGAAGAAAATACGACTTCTGAAGTGGCCCAGTCAGAGTCCTGACCTCAAACCGATTGAGATGCTGTGGCATGACCTCAAGAGAGCAGTTCACACCAGACATCCCAAGAATACTGCTGAACAGTTTTGTAAAGAGGAATGGTCCAAAATTCCTCCTGACCATTGCGCAGGTCTGATCCGCAACTACAAAAAAATGTTTGGTTGAGGTTATTGCTGCCAAAGGAGGGTCAACTAGGCTACACTGGGGTGGCAGCGTAGCCTAGTGGTTTGAGCCTAGTGGTTAGAGCTGACAAGGTAAAAATTCTGTCGTTCTGCCCCTGAACAAGGCACTTAACCCATTGTTCCTAGGCCATTATTGAAAATAAGAATTTGTTCTTAACTGACATGCCTAGCTGAATAAAGGTAAAATAAAACATATCCAAGGGTTCACATACCTTCCCCACCCTGCACTGTGAATGTTTATACAGTGTGTTCAATAAAGACGTGAAAATGCATAATTGTTTATGTGTTATTCATTTAAATAGACTGTGTTTGTCTATTGTTGTGACCTAGATGACGATCAGATGTAATTTTATGACCAATTTATGCAGAAATCCAGGTATTGAGTGTACTTAGTGAGATTTAAATCATTTACACAAACAGATTTCAACAAAATAAAGTCCCAGATTACAAAGATGACGGCAATATACAAATAAACGAATGCTGAAAATATTTCACATATCTTAACATTAGTCAAATTAACCCGAGAATTGGTATATAAATTTAATAGTGTTGGGGAGAAGTGAACTACACGTACTTCAACTCGTTATTTAACTACATTTTGCAGTAGCTTGGTCATAGTTTAACTAAATTCAAATCTAGGTATTGTTTTCAGTAGTTAATTCACTTCTTGCCATGTAGTACTGTAGCTAACTACTGAAACTACACAATCCTTTTTTGCAAATAGAAAATAAAATTCCTAATTCTCACTTGAAACATAGTTTTTGTGTTTAATATGCTACATTACACATTGTGTTGACATCTTACTTCAGAGTGATTTGTTCTTGCAATTTCAAGTCTATGACATTTTATATTTAGATATGATCATTTATGAAGTAGTTGGGATGTAGTGAACTACTTTTTCAAAGTCATTTTAGTTTTAGTAAACTATATTTTTCTTATGGGTAGCTTCAGTTTAGCTTAACTTCTTCCAGTGTGAAGTAATTGGTACCTTGGTAAACTAGATTTCTAGAGTAGCTTCCCCATCACTGAAACTCAATACATTGAGTATGAGCGCTTGCTTTGTTATCCAACTGATCTTGTGTACCCCGTTCATTGCTGCTCGCAGCTATATGTTATATTCTATTATATTCCATTCTAAACAATCAAGGAACCCATGTACCCAACCATGTTATCATTAAGGCTACCTGTTCAGAAAGATTAGACTACTGTCTGTACTATCGCCTTTCCCCTACAAGTTCCTCCTACCAACTACACTGTCCCTCTCGACCATATCTGCATCCAGATCTCTTGCCCCTCTCGCACCCTGCGTCTGTCTCGCAGTTTTCCAGCATCGTCCAGCCGTCACACTCACTCTCAGGACGACACTGGGCAGAAGCAACAACATGGCTTTACGAATGAAGGCTTGCATGTTCGTGGGACTTGTCCTGCTTTCTCTGGCCTGGAAAGGTATGTGACCTAATACAGATCTAACCTCTTGAAAACACTGCATAGGACGCGGTTTTCTGCGGTCTATCGTTTGGTGACTACTGTACGGTACATTGGAAACTTTGCGGGGTTGCTTGTCAACTGAAGGCTGGCTTCTTGATGGAAAGCTTCTCTGCTCCGCTCCGAATAAGGCTGCGTAGACGCGGCAAACTGCAAATATGTGATGTTGCTCCCTTTATTCGGTCGTTTTTCTGGTCAATTGTTTAAGAAAGCTGAAAAGCAAATGGTAGCTTATTTTCACAAATGATGAATATAGCTGCCTAGGATGTTTAAAGCATATCAGTTTTCTACCATCAGTTAAAGTTAAAAGATACTGTAGGTAACCTAGTTACAATAATTCAAGTAATTTAAGTGTTTGAGATTTACATCAGAACACATGTGCACGTCTAATGTGTATAAAGTAGTTATTTATTTGTCATCATATAAATAGTAGTAGTAAGTGGATGGAATAAGTGGATTCAATTAGTCACCCATATACAGCAAATTCTGTCTTAAAAGATGGTCATTAGATTGTATCACTTAGCCAAAAAGCTCTTCTTTCATGTTGTATGCATGCCCTCACTATTACTGTTTTTGGGTCATTATTTTGTTTTGACTGAATACCCAAATACTGTAATTTTAGGTATGTGTGACTCTTGAGGAATGCAATCTGTAACGGGCTATGAGAAAGATGAAAGTTGTCGCAAAGAGACCACTTTTCTAGTCTGTTCTATAGCTTGCTTCTTTTAGATCAAAAACTATTTATTCACATTTATTCACAACTGCAATTGTGAAAAGCATTCCACTGATGCGATTGTATTTTTGTCCATAATGAAATAGCTCAATTATTTCAGATTTTATGGTCTATGAGTGTTTGTGCAGTAAGCCCATCAAATACAGCTATATTTTTGTTATATGCTTCGCAGATACTGGTTGTTACAAATGCATTTTTGGTCATTTGGTCGAATATGTTGTTGAGAAGGGAAAATCAGCTGCTGAGCTGCTCACTGTCAGGTTATGTCTTCCTACCAGGGTTAATCTTGGTCAGTCATGTTCTGACAACATTTACATTTACGCCATTTAGCAGACGTTCTTATCCAGAGCGACATAGAGTACAGTAGTGAGTGCATACATTTTTATACGGAGTCAGATATGATCACTCTGTGATGGATGCAGTATGCATGCTCTTACCAAATCTACACAGAACGATTCTTAGGGGAAAATGTAAGAGGAAATGAAGGAAAAAGGATACAGGTCCCTCTGCTAGGCTATACCTTAGTGACATCTGAGATTATAATATATATATATATATTAAATGGACTAACTCAATCTGTGATACAAAAGGAGCACCAGTCATTTTAAAACCTCTACGGGATTGGTGTCCCCGCCATGGGACGGTTGAGCCAACGTGCGCTAATGTGATTAGCATGATGTCCTACATAACAAGAACATTTCCAAGGACATAGACATATCTGATATGGGCAGAAAGCTTAAATTGTTGTTAATCTAACTGCACGGTCCAATTTACAATAGCTATTACAGTGAAAGAATACCATGCTATTGTTTGAAGAGAGTGCACAGTTATGAACTTGAAAATGTAAATGTATTAATAAACCAATTAGGCACATTTGGGCAGTCTTGATACAACATTGTGAACATAAATGCAATGGTTCATTGGATCAGTCTAAACCATTGCACATACACTGCTGCCATCTAGTGGCCACAATCTAAATTGCGCCTAAGATGGAATAATACATTGTGGCCTTTCTCTTGCATTTCAAAGATGATGGAACAAAAGAAATACAAAAAAATAGTTTTTTTTCTTTGTATTATCTTTTACCAGATTTAATGTGTTATATTCTCCTACATTAATTTCACATTTACACAAATGCCAAAGGGTTTCCTTTCAAATGGTATCAAGAATATGCATATCCTTGCATCAGGTCCTGAGATACAGGCAGTTAGATTTGGGTATGTCATTTAAGGCGAAGATTGAAAAAAAAGGATCTGATCCTTAAGATGTGGAATGATGACTTATAAGTGTATTTTAGGGCGTACTGCCTGGGTGGGGTGGGAGGATGGGGGGGGGGGGCATGTTGTAGGAAGCGTGGTGCGTATAATATCCTATTTTACAGCTCCGTCATTTCAAAGCATTTTTTCATCATATTTGTCTGTTTCTGTTTATTTAGACAGGTGTCTCCGGTCTTTCCCTTATAATCCTTTGCGTATCTGACTTCCCTCCCCTCTTACCCCTTTACATCTCTGGTCGCCTTCTCTCCCCTCCTGTTTGGACACTCGTCTCGGCTAAGTCCCTCTCTTTATTGTTTTAGCTCACGCTCGGCTATTGTTCCTAATCTCATCCTTTCCTTGACCTCCCGGCTTCTGGTGAGCTTACTTCCTAAACCCCTGCCTTACTTCTTGGCCTCGGGGGACCAATTGCGGTGTTTTCCCACCGCCCCTCTTATCCCACACTCCTTATTTCTCAGGAAGTAGATGCTAGTTTTGGACTACGGTGGGAATGCCATAGCTATCATGTTGAACATACATATAGCATGGGATGATAGAGCAGGTTACATCATATGACTTTATAGGCTACGTCCTCATTGTTTACTGTTGGTCATGTTCTTGATTTCTTACCATGGGTTTGTCTGATGTCCATATGTTGTCTATCTGGTCTATTTTTTGATGGGCATCCTTCACATTCACATTTGACAGCCGCATAAATAGTCAGCCACATCAAATGTTTTTTTCATTCTAAAAAACAGGTAAAGTCTGGTCTTGCTGTGTTGGATTTCATATTAGCCTCAATTGATTACTATGCCAGAGTGATCAAAAGGGTTTGCCCTCATCTGGTTGCTATGGAGGACAAGTGTCATATTGGACACAGACTTCAAAGATATCTTTGTGCCAGGATGCCAGCATGCCAGCTTGTTATTGACCGTCAAAGGCCCCAGCAAATACTTTGACATTTACCCTCAAAGGAGCAACATCACTTTAATAACTTATCCAAATACATTAATGAAGCTGCTTACAGTAATACCTAAATTAACCTTCACAATAGTGAAGGCATCAAAGGAGTGGCGGTATCATCAGCGATTCCAATAATGACCTTTTGATAATGATAGAATGTACTTCCTGTAACACCAGCCAAATGCAGGGGCAAACGGCATGCTCATCACAAAGACATCTCCCATTAAAATGACATTGTTTTCTTTTCTTTTTTTGAGGAATGCTGGTTGAGAGGGGCTGCCAATCAATGTACACAATAAAAATGATTGTGCACCACCTTAGAACTTAGATAAAATGAAGTGTAGATCTGGGCAGCAAATCAGCAGAGAGCTGTGATTGAAACGGAAGTCCCTATATTCGGGCCTCTGGCAAAGGGGATAGAGTGCGGAATGCCACTGTTTCACTTCCAAGCCCCACTTAAATTTTCACGGTGACAGAGTTCTTACACTGTAAAGCCTTGTTCATCTTAGCCTTCTGATAAGAGCAACCAGTTACAACCAGTGGCACACATTCTCCATCCTCATCCTGTTTATGTAACAGTTAAGTTTTTAGGTAGAATCCTCCTACAGTCAAATGTATCCAGGAATTCAAAGTAGTAGCCTGGGACATGATCTTGAATAGTTAATATCTTTCTTCACACTGGTTGGAATCCTTGTGAATGAAGCCTCACCACAGACACTTTGCTTGATGTCTTGAATTTTTTTTTTTTTTTTTTTTTTTTTTACATCTTTTTTTAACACCTTTATTTAACCACGTAAGCTAGTTGAGAACAAGTTCTCATTTGCAACTGTGACCTGGCCAAGATAAAGCATAGCAGTTTGACACATACAACAACACAGTTACACATGGAATGAACAAAACATACAGTCACAGTAGAAAAAACAAAAAACAAAGTCTATATACAGTGAGTGCAAATAAGGTCAAATAAGGGAGTTAAGGCAATAAATAGGCCATGGTGGCGAAGTAATTACAATATAGCAATTAAACACTGGAATGGTAGTAGATGTTCAAAAGATCGATGTGCAAGTAGAGACACTGTGGTGCAAAAGGAGCAAAAGAAATAAATACAGTATGGGAATGAGGTAGATAGATGGGCTGTATACAGATGGGCTATGAACAGGTGCAGTGATCTGTGAGCTGCTCTGACAGCTGGTTGTTAAAGCTAGTGAGGGAAATGGGAATCTCCAGCTTGCTGCTATGGTGACCAGCGAGCTGAGATCGGGCGGGGCTTTACCTAGCGGAGACTTGTAGATAACCTGTAGCCAGTGGATTTGGCAACGAGTATGAAGCGAGGGCCAGCCAATGAGAGCGTACATGTCGCAGTGGTGGGTAGTATATGGGGCTTTGGTGACAAAACGGATGGCACTGTGATAGACTACATCCAGTTTGCTGAGTAGAGTGTTGGAGGCTATTTTATAGATGACATCGCCGAAGTCAAGGATCGGTAGGATGGTCAGTTTTACGAGGGTATGTTTGGCAGCATGAGTGAAGGAAGCTTTGTTGCGAAATAGGAAGCCGATTCTAGATTTAATTTTTGATTGGAGATGCTTAATGTGAGTCTGGAAGGAGAGTTTACAGTCTAGCCAGACACCTAGGTATTTGTAGTTATCCACATATTCTAAGTCAGAGCCGTCCAGAGTAGTGATGCTAGATGGGCGGGCAGGTGCGGGCAATGATCGGTTGAATAGCATGTATTTAGTTTTATTTGCGTTTAAGAGCAGTTGGAGGCCACGGAAGGAGAGTTGTATGGCATTGAAGCTCGCCTGGAGGTTAGTTAACACAGTACTATCAGATATCAGATATGGTGGTTGGGGAGCGTACACTGTATGTAGCTAGGTGCAATAATGAACATTTAGTGATAGATCAGTGGATGCCATCATAAGTGTTTCATAAAATCTCAATATTCCACATATTTATCGTTACCTCTTTTATAAATCATTAATGCATGTGTAATAACAACATGTACATCATCAATCAAATGTGTGATGTAACAAATGTAACAGATCTAATTACATCACTTGGAAGAGGTTAGGAATGTGTCATTATGTTTATGTTATGCAGGTCTAACCCTATAAAAATGCTTTATCATTTTACATTTGAAAACAAGCCATGACCAATGCTTTTGAGAACAGTGCAGTAGGTTTATATGTTTGATAAATAGCAACTGGTTAGCCACCCTGCTCAGAAATGTAGCTGTGGTTGTTTTTTTTAATGCCGTAATGTCCTGCGCTGTACCCAGATTAGGCCACATTGCCCCTTATCATCATAGTCCAGAAATAAACTTTAGCTCAGCTCTCCGAACGTTGTTTACATATTCACATTCAACACAAAGTCCTTGTGACAAAGTCAAGAAACAGGCCACCTCCGCTTTTTGATATTGTTCAGTTGTTACTGTGAAACATCCATCTGAAATGCTTGTGTAAATGTATATTCATTCTTCACACAATTGTCATTCATCGGTTTTAGACCTGTGTGAAAATGTCCAGATCTCTGTGCGAAATCAACAGGAAAAGTTATAAACTCAAAGGATAAGAAGCCTTTCCGATGTATGCCCGGAGAGAAAGTTAGCATCATATCCCAAGCAATGCTATACATTGTTTTTATAGAAATATAAAAAAAATAAACACACATTCATCTTGCAAAGCTGATCATTTCTAAGAATTAGCAGGATGGTACAGGAAGATGGAAGGAGGTCAGGAACAGAAACATGAATGATTTCTTTTTCAGCATTTAGCGTCATCTTGGACCCTACTTGGAATCTGACTCAAAAAGAGGACAGTGAGGCTGAGTTGTGACGATGTTGCTTGGTTACTGGTATGGTGCTCTGAAGTCTGAAGACACATCAAAGTTAACTGGGGAAACTGCCTGATTGATCAGATAGTCACAATGTTGTAAAAACTTGCTGTCCTCAGCGCTAAATGGCTAGAGGCCGTTGTCAGGGGTCTGGTTTTGAGGGAATTTTGGGGTTGTCAAGAAAACTTGGGGGCTTTTCCAAATCAACCCTATGATAGAATTAGGTTAGAACAACAACCAGAGTCCGTTAGGGACCTGCTAGCGTAATATTAGTTTAATTGGACCCCAAAGGATCTCTCCTTCAACTGGATTACTGCTGTATCTGGCTAGCTAGAATGGAGCACACTTTCTTTATCTTGAGCAGCCTGTCAAAGCTATTGAACGAAGCCAGGTTTCCTGAATGAAGTACCCTCTCGCAGTAGTCTGCAGCCACACTGGTGTAAAGGATTCAGGAAAGTTTCACAAGCCGAGCTTAGTGATTATATATAGAATTTGAAAAAGAATCAATCTTCCAAACCATTAACTTTTATTGTTGCTCGCTCTTACTCTCTCCATTAAGTTGTAGAGGACACCATCTGAAGTGTGAAACAAGTTAGAGAGTATAGCAGCGGCTACCGGAGCATTACGTTTGCTGTGTTGTCAGGATGAAATGGCCTAATGATTTTTAGGCTGTAGGGAATGACTTTCAATACTAGAGATGGCACGAGTAGAGACAACAATGGACAGAAGCCAGGAAAGGAAATGTCCTGTGTAAAGTCCAGATCGGAGAGTATGAATCTGCCCCCAAAGACAGGCATTACCACAATCAATACATGGTGTGCTGGATCAGATTGGAGAAATGAAAGGAGCAGTCCATTGATTTGATTGATTGTTTGTGTGGAGGCTCCCTCCCAGGCCCCTCCACTGTTGACGTCGGGGCATTGTTGACACTTTGTTAGCACTGGCTATCTCGCTTAAGCTAATTGGTAGCACACAACCACTGCTCGATCAGTTAAGCAATCAGGCTCGTTGAATGAAATCTCTGTCATCAGCAAATGTTTCAAACAGCCTACAAATGTTTGTTTTTTTTATGATAAAGAAAGTAGCACACAACCACTGCTCGATCAGTTAAGCAATCAGGCTCGTTGAATGAAATCTCTGTCATCAGCAAATGTTTCAAACAGCCTACAAATGTTTGTTTTTTTTATGATAAAGAAAGTCAATTCTTGTGTTTTTTTGTATTACTTCCAGGTGTAAAGGATCTGGTTCCGATCTGGTTTTGATTTCGATTGGTTCAACGCTGCGTTCAGTAATGCATTTACAGATTGGCTTGATGTGAAATTGCCATTACAGTCTTTCAATGTCTCCAGATGTGCAATGAGGCAGCCCGTATATAAGACACCTGCCACATGTTGCATTAATATGTATTCTCCATCTTGGCTGTCGGACAGTCCATTGATCCATGAATGTTTAGTGTGTTTGAAACCACTATCTTGCCATCGGTTCAACAGAAATCAGAAGAGCTGCCCTTATACCTTAGCTCTTTTGATTCCCATTGACCTGATCTCTAGACAGACGCACACACAGCTGCATACACCAGGCGCCAAAACTGTCTGAGAGAACCCAGACGGAGGTTCAGGTTACTGAAGTCTTCATTATCCAGTAGCATGTCTGTCCGCATCCCCCTGGGGTCATGTCTCAAGCACTGCTGCTACTTGATTCCTCTGAAATCCTCCAGCCTCTGGAATCCTCCTTTATTGGCCACCCACTCCCACTCCCACTCCCACACCTCCTTCTACCTCATTTCACTACACCCGCAATAACATCTGCCAACCATGTGTGTGTGACCAACACGATTTGATTTGATTTGATCTCTTGTCGTTTTCTTTGATACAGACCAAGTGTTCTGTCATTGGAGCTGAATAAGTGCCAGACTGGTGTCATTGACATAATGCTTGACCGCATTGGATGTAATTACCTGCCAATTACCTACCTTACATTTATCGAGCCCAGGGGAGGCTGGTGGGAGGAGCTATATGAGGACGGGCTCATTGTAATGGATGGAATGGAATTAATGGAACGGAGTCAAACATGTGATTTCCATATGTGTGATGTGTTTCATACCGTTCCAGTCATTCAATAGCAGCCATTACAATGAGCCCATTCTCCTATAGCTCCTCCCAACGGCCTCCTCTGATCGAGCCTAACAATTTAGCGGAAAATGCTAAATATATTACTGCAAGAATTGCTGCACTGCCCACACATGTTACAGGCTTGGGCCTTCTTGGTTCTGTCTATTGATGCCTGTTGATGGTGTGATCTCACCATCACAACAACAGTCATGTAAAGCCCCCTTCATCAAACTCTCAGAACAAGAGATCACAGAGACATTTGATTCACTGTTTCAAATCACTGAACGTTGGAATAACAAATAGCTAGCCTGCTTCGTAAGAGAGAGGGGGGGGGGGGATCTATCAGGGTGCACATCCTTTGATTGGTTATTAGCAGCTTTTCACACAGAATACACGTTTACCCTGAGAAATTGCCTGGGTGGTCCGCAGCACGTTTAAATTCATCATCAACACTCTGATTGCCTGTTGCTGCAATGCTCTTGAACAGTGTAAACAAAGTCGCCTCCATTCAACTCCTCCCCAGCTTTACCAGAGCACTTTCGCATTGTGTTTATCTCAATGGAGACTGCCCTCACTGAGGCACCGGAGGGCTTCCCATGGAGGAGCTAACATGGACATTAAGGGACTAACCACCTCTTCACCTCTTGCTGTTCTTCTCCTGTGACTTGCTGCCGTGTCATCAACACTTTAATATGAGTCTTCACCTGAGATCCTGAGAAGAAACCTAGTTCTTAGGAAGTGTTCCTGTTGGTGTCTGTGGTAGCTAGGTGTTTCTGTTATGAGGTCAGAAAAAGTGTTATCGCAGTAGAGTAATTTTACTTTCCTGAATAGCTTGTGTGCTTGCTTAGACAGTCTTGGGTCTGGGTTAAAGCAACTAACCAAACCAAGTCAAACTCTGTATGCCACTACTGGTCAGCCATAAACTGATGCTTTGTCCACTGAGGAAAAATATTTTTGGTTTTTCTTTGACAAATAGAGAGCTCTCTTCCTGGCCAAAAACATCAGCGATCACTTAAAATGTTGCTCTGCTCTTGCAAAATCCGTAATATTGGTATTCTGAAGTTGGTCATTATTAAACAGGTGTTTGATCAAGGTATGAAATAAAAATCTGAGAACTGAATTTCTGTTCAATTTCTTTCATACCAGTTTAACTTAGCTCTACAGTTGTGGCAGTAAGTGTCCAAAGTTGGTTTTGGATTGTTGGTGTTGTCCTCTAGTAAACCTTGATTCTCAAAACTAGTAATTACTTCCGCAACAGTTTGAGGAAGGCCCTTTCCTGTTTCAGCATGACAATGCCCACGTGCACAAAGCGAGTTCCATACAGAAATGGTTTGTCGAGATCGGTGTGGAAGAACTTGACTGGCCTGCACAGAGCCCTGACCTCAACCCCATCGAACACCTGGGATGAATTGGAACGCAGACTGTGAGCCAGGCCTAATCGCACAACATCAGTGCACGACCTCACTAATGCTCTTGTGGCTGAATGGAAACAAGTCCCCACAGCAATGTTCCAACATCTAGTGGAAAGCCTTCCCAGAAGAGTGGAGGCAATGGAAGCAAACGGGGGACCAACTCCATATTAATCCCCATGATTTTGTAACGAGATTTTCAAGCAGGTGTCCACATACTTTTGGTCATGTAGTGTACCACGGCTAAGGGCAGGAACCCGGGTACTCCGCTTTGCGTCATTGGCCATATACCACACCCCCTCTGGCATCCAGGACTACCCTGTTTATAATTAAGCAATAAGGCCCGAGGAGGTGTGGTATATGGCCAATATACCACGGCTAAGAGCTGTTCTTATGCGCAATGCGGAGTGCCTGGATACAGCCCTTAGCCAAGGTATACTGGCCATATATCATAAACCCCAGTGTAGTGAGGTGCGTACTGGCAGCAGAGAAGTCAGGCGCAGGAGAGCGAAAACTGATTTACAACGGTGTCGTTTAATATCCATAAACCACCGTCAACCGTACAATACAATAAATGGATCAAACAAATACCAGCATACCTGTGCATAAGCACTACAAAGAAACAATTACCGACAAGAACATGAATGGGAACAGAGGGTTAAATACACAACATGTAATTGATGGAATTGGAACCAGGTGTAATGGAAGACAAGACAAAACCAATGGAAAATGAAAAGTGGATCAGCGATGGCTAGAAGGTTGGCGACTTCAACCGACGAACGCCGCCCGGACAAGGAGAGGGACCAACTTCAGCAGAAGTCGTGACACCCAGAGTTGCCTTATTGCTATTATAAACTGTTTTCCAACATAATTAGAGCAGTAAAAATAACAGTTTTATCATACCCGTGGTTTACGGTCTGATATAACACGTCTGTCAGCCAATCAGCATTCAGGGCTCTAACCACCCAGTTAAAAATTACAAATATTACACACTAGCCTGTTATGACTGCACCTTCATCAGACTGTCTACCTGTATCATTCTATGATTTTATTTCACACCTACACAATTAGTTGTGACTCTCAGTTTGTTTTGCTGTCTGCCGTTTTCTCAGAGGACAAGGCATGATACCACAGAAGGACATTATTTAATGTTTGTATGCTTTTGGATACAATAACCAAACATATGTTTCGGGACAAAGCCCAGTTGGCATGGAAACAGCTGCTTTAATACTCGACTCATTACCTGGTTGTGAAAGATTATTGTTGTTTTCTCCAGATTTCTCATTCATTAAAATGTTATATGTGCCAATTCTTGTCTCTGCCTATTTTAGGAATGAAATGTTGGGAGACAAATGCTGAGAGCTAAATCAAATCAGGCAAGCTTTTATTTCCTCTTTGCCCCTCAGGAGCAGTTGAGGTCATTTGTTTCAGTAATTGGCATATTTTGTGGCTTAGCACCTCTCAATGTATTCATGTGGTTATTAGATAATATAGCTCTACTCATGGTTCTCACCCCCTTCCATAGACTTGTGATGATAGCGGATCGGAGAGAGTCAGGCATGACAGCTGTGCTGTGTGAGTCTGTGTGAACCAAGGGACTGACATTTGTTTCAACTCTTCACCCCCTCAGCTGACGACACACAGACACACATGCAGAGAGAAGCAGAAAGGCACACATGCACACGCACTTTGATCTTAACGACAACTAAATGACATTTGTAAACATTCCATGCAACCGTCCAATTTTTTGATCATGGATGGAGATACAGATACACTTGATAGAGATATCAAGTGCTAACACACCTAAGGTAGCTCTAACAGCCTGCTTGTGCCATGAATGAAAGAGGCCTGTTCTGTTCTGTGTTCTTCACTGTCCCGTGTCCACTGTCACATGAATTGTGTTGTGTGGAAGCCACGTCTAAACCCCGGAGCTCATTACGCGATTTGCTGGAATCTGAGGCCACTCAGCGGCTTTGTGTTTGGTAAAATGGTCCTTCTGCCCTGTCTCTGTCTAAGCATTAAGCTCATGGAGCCAGATCAAATTGAATAATGCTCTTACATAGAGTAGACAATGGGCTAAATGAGTGAGATTGCATTTATTTTTTGACCCTAATTGACCTTTTATACACTAAATATGTGTTTGTTTGAGTCTGGCACTTTTCAGGAATCACCATACAAAGTGGTATAGGAAATGTAGGTGACATTGCTGAGTAACAACTGATGGCATTGCAAACACAAACACAGCGGGATTGTACCAGCTAACAGCAAACGTTCCCACAACTTTAGACAGCGTTCCCTTAAGAGTCTCTTTAGGTTATTAACTAACGTTAACGTTTTGATAGGAATGTTCCTGTGATGTGCAAGGAATGTTTTCAAGAGACCATTCCGTTAATGTCAAACATAACTTGCGGTTACCATGTTCTCAGGACTTAAGATATTAATTTTCTAGACATGTTTCATGGGAACGTTGCAAGAACATTCACGTGTCCAATTGTCTTTGGGTTAGGAGAATATTCTATCAACGTCCCACCAAACATACACAGAACATGGTTGACGTGTCAGAAAACAATATATTAATGTTCTAGACACGTTTCATGGGAACATTGCAAGAACATTCATGTGTTCAAAGAAAAATATATTATACATCACATCTTTTTACCGAGCCAATCAAAGCCCAGATTGGTGAACCACCGATCCATGTTTAACTCTTTGTCTGTTGGCAAGGTTATGGATACTCACCTGTGGTGGCTCCTCATAGGAGGAAATTCAGTGAATTTCATTTTTTTTTTAAATAGTGAAACATTTAAAAAGTTATCCTTTTTAGATAAAACTATGCTATATATATTCACGTCACCAAATAATTGATTAAAACACATGTCTACAGTAGCCTCAACAGCCCTCTGTTGGGTAGCACCATGGTGTAGCAGGAGGACAGCTAGCTTCCGTCCTCCTCTGGGTACATTGACTTCAATACAAAACCTAGGAGGATCATGGTTCTCACCCCCTTCCATAGCCTTACACAATAATTATGAAAACTTCCGGAAGCCACTCCTCAGTAAAAGGCACATAACAACCCACTTGGAGATGGCAAAAAGCACATAAAGACTCTCTGACCATGAGAAACAAGATTCTCTGGTCTGCTGAAACCAATATTGAACTCTTTGGCCTCAAACGCCAAGCATCCCGTCTGGAGGAAACCTGGCACCATCCCTATAGTGAAGCATGGTGGTGGCAGCATCATGCTGTGGGGATGTTTTTCAGCAGCAGGGGCTTGGAGACTAGTCAGGATCGAGGGAAAGATGAACGGATCAAACTTCAGAGAGATCTTTGATGAAAACCTGTTCCAGAGTAATCAGGACCCCATCCAATCTGACAGAGAATGAGAGGATCTGCAAAGAAGAATGGAAGAAACTCCTCAAATACAGGTGTGCCAAGCGTCTATAGCGTCATATCCAAGAAGACTCAAGGCTGTAGTCACTGCCAAAGGTTCTTCAACAAAGCCTGTTTTTACTTTGTCATTATTGGGTATTGTGTGTAGATTGATGAAGGGGGAAAACGATTCAATCCATTTTAGAAGAAGGCTGTAATGTAACTAAACAAGGGGTCTGAGTACTTTCCGAATTTAACACATGATTACACTGTGCATGTTAATTTATAAAGTAATTATTATACATCATGTCCGCACTTGGGATTTGAATTCACAACCTCTTGGTTCACGGCATTCCGATCTTCCTGCTATGCCACGTGTCAGTTATCAGTTAATCTGAGTATTCTCATCATTGATTTTATTGACTTATTTCAGCAATTTAAGGGCTTTCTGTATAGTTACCGAATGTTGGTGGGGCATATTAACCTGTTTTAACGTTACTCCTGAATCACTATAATCAATCAAATATTCTTTAGCACAATTACTGGAAGTGTATGGTATCTACTAGGATGCTAGGAGTTATCATGGACTTCCAGTCATTGCGTTAAACACTAGTTAGCAATTGTGCTAACGCTAGTTTGCAACTTCCTTCAAACTTCGCTCAGAAGCATAAACATTTTATCCACGGGTTCATCTGGGGAATTAGATAAATGGCTAGATGGCTTCATTGGCAAAATCCTGAACTATCCCTTTAAAATTTGGAGATGGAACTCTGTGCTGTGTATTGTTTTGGTATAACTGCAGGCTGCATCACATCCGGCCGTGATCGGGAGTCCCATAGGGCGGCGCACAATTGAGCCAGCGTCGTCCGTGTTTGGCCGGGGTAGGCCGTCATTGTAAATAAGAATTTGTTCTTAACTGACTTGCCTAGTTAAATAAAGGTTAAATAAATAAAATTACTGTCATCGTCATTGCATAAATGTGAAATGTGAGAAAGTACAGACATGCTACTGTAAACATACACATTTCTGATATTCTGAGAATATGGCAACCATGTTCTGGTTATGTTTCTATCAGAAGCAACACTGTGACCTGATCCATGTTTTGTCAACAAATTAGCATTGTTCCAGATAGAAATGCAACGACTAGAACTGATGTGATTCCTTATCAGGGACACGTTTGTTCCAAATGTTATATGTGCTGTGGATTTTTAAAAAGACGACAAGAGTTCTCTTTGAGATGCTCAGCTATCTAGAATTCTACATTCTTTCAAGGAGAAACACATTTAAATTAGAACAGATAGGTGTGTTGTAACTGTTGCCAAGTAATGACATTAACATACTGTATGTTGCTAAGAATGTGAGAGTAGGGTGACTCCCCTTGCGGGTCTCAAACCTAGGCCACCAGCACCGATGACAAACACTCTCACTACTGTCCCAAGAACGTATATCTCTAGGGCATGTGCTTATTAGGCCAGTACCACCCTATCCCCTCCTCCCTACGCACTTGTGTAGATTTGAAACAACTTGATAGGTGTAAGCAATAGGGTGAATGCACTTTGAAGTAAATCTCAGCTCTGTTAAAAGTACACGCGAGAAAAAAAACTTTTATTGAGTATAGTGATTCAGGAGAATCATTGAAAACAGGTTTATATGCCCCAACAACATTAAGAAAACAAAATCAATGATAGTCCAAATTAGCTGATAACTTACACAGATATGGTGGCGTAGCAGGAAGATCTGAATACTGAGAGGCTGTGAGTTCAAATCCCAGGTGAGAACATGTTGAACAATAATTACTGTATGAATTAACATGCACCATGTAGTCAAAGTGTGTCAAATATGTAAGTTGAAAACACTGTTAAAAGCAGTGTGTCAGTATCCCTAACCTTGCCAACAGACAACAAGAGCTGTGAAAGGATCAATGGTTCACCAATCAAATCAGGGCCTGATGTCCTGACAAATGATACGCTGAAATGTTGCTGCCATGTTCCCATGAACAGTGTCTAGAACATTAACATCTAATATTGCGAGAACATGGCAACCATGTTCGGTGGAAAGTTGATGGAATATTCTCCTAATGCTCATAAAACTGGACACATTAATGTTCTTGCAACGGAAATGTGCCTATTGAAACTCGTGTTGAACATTCATGCTGTATACTCTGAGAACATTGTAACCATGTTCCAGATCAGTGCTGCTTGACATTACGGGAAAGTTCTCCTACCTTTAACATCAAAAGGTTCTCAGAAAGGTTTGCTAACGTAGATAGAATGTTCCCCTGAAAAAAAAGGCACGTGCTTCTGATTTGCGAGGTAAAACAAACCACAGCATCTCAAATGTGAAGGCAGAAAATGACTTTAGACCATGTGAGTTTAGAAGGCTGTTTTTGTTTCTAGAACATATGTTCTAGTGAAGATTTTCCAGGAAGAAGCTAAGATACTCTCTTTGTGTGGATTTTCATCACTGTGTGGAGAATCTGTTGAATCTTCTATGTGGATTATATTGTAGATCGGCAATATTAAGTCTACCAGGAACTTACTGTGTACTACAGAACACTAACTGTTATTACGCTTATTGAACTGTGGTTTTTCACGTCATGACATTGGTCATTTCCATAGCTTTCTCTCTCCAGCTCGGCCGATTGTGATTGTGGTTCTCAACCCCTTGACTTCTGCTCTGGGGTCAAACGCACACTGCTCTCTGTTCCTGTGGTGAGGGTTAATGACCTGAGAGAAAACACTCAACACCAGCCAGTCACCATCGAGCAGTCCAGGAGGAGCAGGATAAGGAAGAGGAGGCCCGTCCTGGTACGACCACTCCTTATGTTTTCTCCTTGACTCCAAAAGACACGGTGGCCAATCGCTGTGGAGTGCTCGCCCCTGTCTCACTGTCAAGTAGCTAGACACTTCTGGACAGTGGTCCGTCAACTGGGTTCGGTACTGTGAGTTTTCTGAGAGAGTGTTTGTGTGCGTGCGTGCATGTGTGTGTGCCAATATGGTTGGGCCCTTCCTATAACCAAGGCAGCCATAATGGACTGAGATGCCAAGCATTCCTCAGACATTTCTCCCCCTGCCTGCCTGCTTCTCTCTTCTCTTCTGTTCCCCCGCCAGTTTCAGGGGCAGAGGGCCTCTGACCCCTCAGACCAGCCCTGGGTTCCTGCCACGGTTCTCAATTCAAGCCAATCAGAATGAGTTTTCCCCCACAAAAGGGATTTATTATAGATATATTTTGTAAATACTCCTCGGTTTCATCAGCTGTCAAGGTCTCAGACCATCCCGGAAGTGAAGAAGCCAAATGCAGAGGTCGTGGGTTGGCGTGGTTACATGACCCGGTTGGACGTACTGCCAAATTCTCTAAAACGACATTGGAGGCAGCTTATGGTAGAGAAATTAACATTCAATTCTGTGGCAACAGCTCTGGTGGCTCTTGCAGTCAGCATCCCAATTGCACGCTCCCTCAAACCATGAGACATCTGTGGCATTGTGTTGTTTGACAAAACTGCCCATATTAGAGTGGCCTTCTATTGTACCCAGCACAAGGTGCACCTGTGTAATGGTCATGTTGTTTAATCAGCTTCTCGATATGCCACACCTGTCAGGTGGATGGATTATTTTGGCAAAGGAGAACTGCTCACTAATGTAAACAAGTTTGTGCACAAAATTTGAGAGAAATAAGCTTTTTGTGCGTATGGAACATTTCGGGGATCTGTTATTTCAGTTCATGAAACTTGGTGACAACACTTCACATGTTGCGTTTATATTTTTGTTTGGTATATTTGATTCAGCAGATGTGATTGAATGCATTATAGATGAACCACAGAGCCAGACTAGCCAGACAAGGAGAGAAGTTCAATTTCTGTAGTTGCTGGTGAACATGACACACATTGAATTTGACAGTTACACCAAGTTCCATATTTAGACATAATATTTTACAGAGGGCTGCATTTGAGAAAACTCAGATGTACAGTAGTTACTGTATTATATCAAATATCACCGTATAGGTGTTCTCTCCCTGGGAGATAAGACTCAGATGGTAGGCCTGCTAAACTGGTGCCTGCTGTGAGAGATGGAAAGGGCTGATGGGACAGCCGTGTCAAATATTGTCTTTGGCCTCAGCCACGTCCGTTTGCATCTCGGATCTCGGATCAAAAGTGAGGGAACACCGGAGTCCCTCTTGCAGAGCCTCTTAGAGCCCTGCTTTTAGCTGACGGCCTGTATAGGTATTGGAGAGTACTGGAGTGGCCCTCTGGGGTGCTCACTTGATTGGTTGAAATGTGGGAGTGGGGGAGATCGCTCAGCCCGTGTCAGAAGCAGTGTCTCGTCCACTGCCATCAATACACACTGCTGCTTAATAATGAATGCTGTTTTCTGAAACATCAAACATCTCCCAGCTCATCTAAGGCACATTAGGCATTTTAACCCTAATGCCTAATGCAGACCAGACTACTGACTCCCTTATTGTGTTTGTGCGTGCATGTGCACGTGTGCGTGCATGTGTGCGTTGTGTTTGTGCTGTTTCATGGAACATACAGCAGAGCACTCTGGTCGTGTCTGTTTACATTCCAGACAATGTTCTTCTCTCTGGACGTACTGTACAGTAGCCATTAGCTACTGTACAAGATCCTATCGCCATTATACGTTGTATGACTCCTCCATATAGAGCTGTATTATTGGGCGAGGTAATTTACATCTAAGCATCTTTCACGAGGAAGCACATGAAATAATACAAAGTGGACACTACATTATTTTATTCTATCTTTGCGGTAGCCATTTAGCTAATCTAAGGCGCTTTCAAGTGTAAAATGTTTAAATCCTGTTTAAATGTTTAAAGCCTGTTGTTGAACCCATGCGCCAATCTAAGTAACATAATACCAAAAATCCACATCAAAATCCGTCAGGGCTGCATCTCAATCCACCGCATCCTCCTATGTCAGCCTTCCGCATTTGCGGTGGAAGGTGGCCGAGCTACAGCCGTGTTTGTCCGACCATGAGACCCCCACTAATGTCAGACTAATGGAAGTATGGAGGTAGTTTTGTACCAACAACATAAAGGGTTAAATATGTGTAAAAAAAAAAATATATATATATATATATATATATATATATCCTGGCTTTCTTATATCTCTTAGATATCGGACAGGCACTTCAAAACCTTATCCCTTATCAGCAATTTTTTAAATGTATTTTTTTGCTGTTTATGAATGTGTTATTCATGTGTTTCTATGGGCTATAGTAGTAAAGGCCAAATTCAATATTTTAATCCTCCCACCCAAAAATATATTGATATCTAAAGGAGTCCTTAAATTCACAATCAAATAACTAAATGATCCATGGTATGACCATCTTAAAACAATTCCATATGTTAGCTTAGTACCTTCTTCATAAGAACACGACATTGCTACTTTTTTCAGGACTAGCGTACTACGATAAAGCCCTTATAAAACCACCCACGGCCCATCTGTTGGGAAAACCTGCTTTAAAAGATTTCTCTGTCCCAATGGGTGAACGGCTGCTTCTCAGGCACACTCAACACCTTGTATAGTACTGTGTACTACCTGGCATTGATTCACGCCACTTTTAGGGTACACCAAAAAAGGAGAGAGCCGCTCTCAAATACTTCTAAAGGTGGCTATCTTTAGAATTGCCACTGGGCGAGAGACAATGCGAGAGAGAGAGAGAGAGTTCCAGCATACATCTCATATTTCTGAAGGCATGTCATGGGGTTTGCTCTGTCGTCACAGTCAATGCGGCACGAATATAACATTGTCCCTAATGGCCTTTCCCATACTTTTGTGCTTCAGTGTTATTTTTGCCCTTTCCTGAGTACACAAATCCTTTTGGAGGCCACTTTTTCCCTGAAATGTGGGAAAGAGGATGGAAGGGGAAATTTGTACCACCATGGGATAAGGCAAAAGGCGGGAACCCTGTGAGTTTGCAGTTAAAATGCAGCTGTCCATTTTGTTATGATTTCACTTGTATTTTTGGGGGGTGGGAGTCAGAGCTGGACATGGGAAGCTGACCGCATCCCACATAATGTCAGAAGTCATGGACAACACATACTTTTATGCAGAGGTTATCCAAACAGTGAGTGTTGGAGAGTGTGCGTGGAAGAGAGCAATATGTTGCCATGTTATCAAAGCAGGAGAAGACAGTGAACTCTCTTTGGTGTTCATCTTTTGAGACAATGCCAAACAAATAACAAATATTTCAAGAGCAGTGAGCCAGTGAACCTGCTGAATCTGCAGTAGTAGTCTTCAGTCTCGTCACAGTGGGAGCCGGAGAATGTTCTAGACTGGGTCGTCTTCATTAGGGTACATTGTAGAAAAACAGTGCAACAGAAAACAAAAAACCTGTAACCTCATTGGACAGGTTCAGGTAGTACCTCCCTGTTTCACAACTTTTTCTCCCTATGGAACATGTAATTCAAGACAACATCCAGATGGACCAATAGAAGAGGAGTGTTACGTGTTTTTAAAAAAAATCCGCCCCTGAAGTGATTTTAGGAACAGGTGTGCTGCTGAAAGAGTAAGAAGGGATCGGATTCACTGAGAAAAAATTGGATGACATTCTTTTCTGTTGCGTGTGTGTGGTCCCATTTCTCCATCTTATGTTTACTTTCTGCTCCTCTCTCTTATACATCATTGGACTGTAACGGTATATTGACTGGCCCCCAGAGTAGGCATTAGATGACGGCCCAGGGGAAAGCATTTGAGTCATGGTGACCAAGCAGCACACCTGTTCCTAAAATCACGTAAGGGGTGGATGATTAAAAAAAACTTATAACACTCCTCTTCTATTGGTCCATCTGGATGTTGTCTTGAATTTTGGCACGGAAATGTGCCTATTGTAGCTGCCCATGTCAGTACTATCTCTCAGCATGTAAAGTATCAGCTTAGTCACAGCTTCTTGCAGCGCAAGATGTTGGAGTTAGCCTTCCTAAGGCTAACTGGCTAGCAGCTAACTCAGCACAGTGAAGTTGGAGTTAGCCTTTCTAATGCTAACTCGCTAGCAGCTAACTCAGCACAGTGAAGTTGGAGTTAGCCTTTCTAATGCCAACTCGCTAGCAGCTAACTCAGCACAGTGAAGTTGGAACCATAAAGCAGGTGTAGTGAGTTGAAGCTCAGCCATAACACTAGCGTTATCCCAAGGTTACGCCACTACCGTAGCTAACACAGTGTCATTAAATGATGGCTGGAATTGGGACCAGTACACATTGTTATTAGGTCTCAAGAGATTTCAGAATATACCCAATGTTACTGTGATGGCATAGAAAAACAGTTCTTTGATCTCTGTGTCTCTGTTATATTTTCATTTTTTTTTTAAGTTTCTGCTGTTTTTTTTCTGTAGCCACTGTGTATCAAATACCAAGTTTGGTGAGAAAACATGTCTTATTCATGGTCCTGTATATTGAGTCCATTATGCCCAAGGCCAATGGCTTTTGCCTGTTTGCCATTCCCATTCAGACAGGGCCTACTTTATTGTTGTCACGTTCTGACCTTAGTTCTCATCGACAATACCGAGGCAGCTGTCGATCGTTGTCTCTGATTGAGAATCATACTTAGGTAGCCTGTATTCTCCATTTTGGTGGTGGGTGATTGTTTTCTATGTCTATGTTTTCCACACAGAACTGGTTCGTTTTAAGTTTGTGTATTGTTCAGTTTTGATTAAGAATATGACGAACACTTACCACGCTGTTGTTCGGAATTTAATGCAAAGGACAGACATTTACAGAACTACTGCCATTACAATAATTGTTCACGTGGTAGTTCAGTTTTGATATGTCACAATCTACAGTAACGTAATGTGAACGTGTATTTCGTGCACTGATGCTGATTTATGTTTTTTATTTGTACAATAAACGTAGCATATTATACGGTACTGCATATGTATCAAAGGGAGCCCATGCAGTCGTCCCACCAGTGAAATCTGGGTTGTTGTTCTTCGCCACAGTGCCAATGATATACAGTATGTATGAGTTTTTAAGTTCTCTATAGCAAGGTTTTCCAAACTCGGTCCTGCCCCCGGGTGCATGTTTACCCTTAGCAGTACACAACTGATTCAAATAATCAAAGCTTGATGATGAGTTAGTTATTTGAATCAGCTGTGTAGTGCTAGGGCAAAAAAACAAAAACGTGCCCCCGGGGGGAGGTTTGTGAAAACCCGGGTTATAGCTAGAGGTGAAACATGTTTGTCAGGTAATAACTGCTGTCATCCTGCTGTTGCTATTCAAAAGCTAGCAGGAAGTTGTAGGAACCTCCAACCCTAATTAAAAGCTCTGGGGGTGAAGTTTCCGCTAGGTACATATCAAGATTCAGCTACCCCTCCCCACAATCCTACCTAATCTTACCAATTAGTGGGGGGAAAAATCCCAAATTGACTCAAGACCGGTGTCTAGGGGGGCAACTTCACTCTGCTCCTAATAAAACAGAATCCCAAAAGAGGATATTTAAAGTTAATGAGCCAGGCAATAATTAGGGGACGGCCAGAGTCCTAGTGTCTGATGCTTCACAGTGGGCCTCTTCTCATTCGCTCTGAAGTATGCACGCCTGTGATCACTTTTCCATTCTCTTTTGAAGGTCTAGTCCCAAAGCATATTTGATGATGTGACTTTTAACATGTTCTGTGTGTGCAGACATGCTTGACTGACTGCGAATTGTACTCCTGCGCAGCGTAACCTGTGAGGATCAGTGGTTTTGACAGATAAAAGGGCATTTGATGGTTCTGATGATTAAAGGGGAGCTCTTTCTTTGGTGCCTGTTAGAACAGACAGAGGGTAGAGCAGCAGAACTCATTTGATTGACGAGCTCTTGACAAGGTCCTCATATTTGCATCTCTGGGAATGCCTCAGAGAGAGACCTACTCTCTTAAGGATTTTAAGACCTCTAGGCAACAGGGGAAACTAGTGGTACAAGAAGGCAGTTCTGTGTTGGGTTGACACTTTGACCTTTGTTGCCCTCTCAGTAGGTTACTCCACCACTTGCCATCTAGTATATTTCTCCTGTCGAAGGATGACACCAAAATGTAAGAATCTAGGCTACAGCACCACTCTGTGCCAACTCTCAATGCCAAGTCCAGTGCCAACTCTCTCCTGGTCTAGAGCCAGACAGGCCAGACAAACCCAGCCATGTTGTTCCTAGGTTCTCACGAACACTGACACGGCACTAATGTAGGGGGTCTATTTATGACGCTTAGGGGGTCAACGCATTGTACAGTGTCTACCGTATCGTGTAAGCAAACACACATGACATGGTATTGTTATTCTTAGAGGTGAACTGTCATTATGAACAATGAGTGGTGTATATGAGTATGTATGGAAACATATACAGTGCACTCGGGAAGTATTCAGACCCCTTCTCTTTTCCACATTTTGTTATGTTACAGCCTTATTCTAAAATGAATCAAATAAATAAAAATCCTCAACAATCTACACACAATACCCCATAATGACAAAGCAAAATCATTTTTTTTAGAAATGTTTGAAATGTATTAAAAAAAATCGATATTAAAAAATACCTTACTGACTTAAGTAATCAGGCCCTTTGCTATGAGACTCGAAATTGAGCTTAGGTGCATCCTGTTTGTGTTTAAGGCTGTGAAGTAACAAAATGTGGACAAAGTGAAGGGTTTCTGAAAACTTTCCAAATGCACTGTATCGTGCAGTGATCAAATTCTATAACGAACATCTATGGGGAAAATGAGGAGAAAGCATGGAATAGATGCTTTCTGTCATCCTGGTTCCTAAACTGTACTGTTCATCCTAACGAATCATTTTAGATTTGTGAAATTTCAGTTTACCGAAGACCAGGGTAAAGTCCACTATAAATAAAGAATGGATATATTTTTAGTGGGGAGAATCCACAGCTTATATCTAAATATTATAAAGAAGATTTAGATGTAGCCCTGGTCTTGTTTAGAATAGATTCATCTAGCGTGCCAGACTTTACAGCTACACAGGGACACACTCACCTGACTGGAAGATCAATCAGAGTAGATGAAATACATTGTAGGCATTATATACGAACATTCTTTGTGGTACTATATGCAGTTTATATGAAGAGTTTTCAAATACAAATGATTCTCTTCACAACTGCCTCTAGAGAGTAATACTCAATCACTTATTAAAACATAAACAGACGTAAAGTCAAGGGAAGAATGACTCTCCAATGGATGTGCAGAAAGATTCCTTACCGTGTATATATGCACTATAATGTGGTGTGTGTATGTGTGTGTGTAGATGTGTGTCGATCTCAAATGCTGTAAATCTGGCAGGTTGCCTTTAACGTGTGTAGTCTGTTTACTGGTGGAATCATGTCTTCAGGTCAAGTTCACGGGCCCCCAGAGCATAAACTTGCTTAAGTTGAATGTTTCACGTTTGATTGGTAAGGTGAAGCTTTATTTAGCGGTGGAGGTTGGTTGTTGGGGGAGTCTCAACACAGATCTGAATCCACCGCCACACCCTCCCCCTCACAGGGATTTGTACCACTCCATAGCCCCCCAAGCCAGATGATAGGGATGAGCAGTATTGTCAGATGACAGGTCTCTCAGTTAGGAAATCACAAGGAGATCATCCATAATTGAAAACTCATCATTGAAAACCTCAGTGGCAACATGAATTGAATCCCTAAAATGACTGCGGAGACTCTGATGGTATGTAATTTAACAATGCAGGTCTTTGGCTAGTGTGGTTGAAACCCATATATCCTGTCAAGGTCCAGTGGTTATGCTAGTTGAAAGGTGAGACCTTGAAGCGGATGAGATGGGGAGATACAGTATATGACGAGATAAGAGGTGGTGTGAGTGCCCCACACCTGCTCCCCTAAAGCCAGGCTAGCTAGACAGACAGACAGATGGACAGAGAGAGAGAGAGAGGCGGGTAGGGCGTGTCCCTCCATCCATCCCTTTGAGTCAAAACACATTCCAGGCTTTGAAAAGCCAGTGCCATGTCTCATCTACCTGTTTTGGGATTCTGTTTTGTTTTTTTGCACTGCAGGTTAGGGGAAGAAAAAAAAGAAAGCGTTATAGTATGTGAAATCTCAAAAACATTATTCCGAATGCATGATCTAGTGCGTGATTGCGTTGACTCCCGCCATAGGTAATTTAAGTATAGCGCGTCAATTACCAGCTGTTGTCAAACACGTCAGTGTTTATCTCGAGAGGAGCTGTACGATGTCCGCATTGCGGTCACAGAAAAACCCCGAACCACACCAAATGGAATTAAAATAATTTAACCTATGTCATCAATTAGTCGTTTAAAAACCGAGAAATAACCTACATTTCAGGTAATCGCTCAGCACTAGGTGTTTGCAAGGCAGGAGTTACGTCTACAAATACATCAAGGTCTGGTGTGCAGATATGCAAAATATTTGATATAATATGGCCTGAAAAAGAGGGCTCCGCCTTTACATGTCTTTGAAAGCAGTAACAATAATGAATAGTTAACCTGAAAATGCTTGTTTCTGTTATCTGGTGTAATTATGCCACGCTTTGTTGGCAAGCCCACAGATCTCACATGATTGAGCATGGACAGCTGGAACACTTCCGGTTTCTCACTTAAACTATCAACAGTGACTTCATTGCTAGTGCATTGTAATGACACCCCTTTTAATCTCTCATCTTCTGTCAGAGAGCATGTCAACACCGAGAAATAATCAGAGTTGTCAGCCCACTCCAGACATGTCTCAGACTCGTTTGTCCTAATTAGACTCAATTATGATGTTCAAGGTGGTTGATTCTTAGGTATGCAGACAACTGCCTGACGTGAACAATGCTGTGTTTGAAGCCACGTTTTTTTTTCATGAAACCTTTTTTTAAGACATTCTTAATGGGACCAGTCTAGTCTACTAGGTAATCGCATTTAAAACCTGCAAAGCGTTTCATGTCATAATGATGAAAGGATGTTTTCAACTGCTGGTATCAAGCATTTTGTTTATTTGCGAGATAATGCTATACCATGTGATAATTATCTTCAATGTTAGGTAAGATGATGCCTTACAGTAGGCTGCATTCATAAAGCCTTAATAAGGGCTACATAATGTTTGAACGTATCTCTTCTGCACATGAAGGTACTCACATGAAGGTACTCACCTCACATGTGCACAGTGTGGACAAGGGGCACAGCTCCTCTCACATTCTGGCCTCCCGGCCATCAATAACTCTTAATATAGTACCAGTCAAAAGTTTGGCAACACCTACTCATTCAAGGATTTTTCTTTCTTTGAACTATTTTCTACATTGTAGAATAATTAGTGAAGACATCAAAACTATGAAATAAAACATTTGTAGAAACCAAAAAAATGTTAAACAAATCTAAATACAGTGCCTTGCGAAAGTATTCGGCCCCCTTGAACTTTGCGACCTTTTGCCACATTTCAGGCTTCAAACATAAAGATATAAAACTGTATTTTTTTGTGAAGAATCAACAACAAGTGGGACACAATCATGAAGTGGAATGACATTTATTGGATATTTCAAACTTTTTTAACAAATCAAAAACTGAAAAATTGGGCGTGCAAAATTATTCAGCCCCCTCCCTTAAGTTAATATTTTGTAGCGCCACCTTTTGCTGCGATTACAGCTGTAAGTCGCTTGGGGTATGTCTCTATCAGTTTTGCACATCGAGAGACTGAATTTTTTTCCCATTCCTCCTTGCAAAACAGCTCGAGCTTAGTGAGGTTGGATGGAGAGCATTTGTGAACAGCAGTTTTCAGTTCTTTCCACAGATTCTCGATTGGATTCAGGTCTGGACTTTGACTTGGCCATTCTAACACCTGGATATGTTTATTTTTGAACCATTCCATTGTAGATTTTGCTTTATGTTTTGGATCATTGTCTTGTTGGAAGACAAATCTCCGTCCCAGTCTCAGGTCTTTTGCAGACTCCATCAGGGTTTCTTCCAGAATGGTCCTGTATTTGGCTCCATCCATCTTCCCATCAATTTTAACCATCTTCCCTGTCCCTGCTGAAGAAAAGCAGGCCCAAACCATGATGCTGCCACCACCATGTTTGACAGTGGGTATGGTGTGTTCAGGGTGATGAGCTGTGTTGCTTTTACGCCAAACATAACGTTTTGCATTGTTGCCAAAAAGTTCCATTTTGGTTTCATCTGACCAGAGCACCTTTTTCCACATGTTTGGTGTGTCTCCCAGGTGGCTTGTGGCAAACTTTAAATGACACTTTTTATGGATATCTTTTAGAAAGGGCTTTCTTCTTGCCACTCTTCCATAAAGGCCAGATTTGTGCAATATATGACAGATTGTTGTCCTATGGAAAGAGTCTCCTACCTCAGCTTTAGATATCTGCAGTTCATCCAGAGTGATCATGGGCCTCTTGGCTGCATCTCTGATCAGTCTTCTCCTTGTATGAGCTGAAAGTTTAGAGGGACGGCCAGGTCTTGGTAGATTTGCAGTGGTCTGATACTCCTTCCATTTCAATATTATCGCTTGCACAGTGCTCCTTGGGATGTTTAAAGCTTGGGAAATCTTTTTGTATCGAAATCCGGCTTTAAACTTCTTCACAACAGTATCTCGGACCTGCCTGGTGTGTTCCTTGTTCTTCATGATGCTCTCTGCGCTTTTAACGGACCTCTGAGACTATCACAGTGCAGGTGCATTTATACGGAGACTTGATTACACACAGGTGGATTGTATTTATCATCATTAGTCATTTAGGTCAACATTGGATCATTCAGAGATCCTCACTGAACTTCTGGAGAAAGTTTGCTGCACTGAAAGTAAAGGGGCTGAATAATTTTGCACGCCCAATTTTTCAGTTTTTGATTTGTTAAACGAGATCAGGAGCAGAGTTTCAATCGGTCAGAGTTATTTTTGAATTTAGTTAGGTTGTGACTCCCCTCTACTGGCTGAGAGGTTGAATTTGAGTCGGTGGTTTACTAAATTTAGAGATTCAAGTTAGACTGGAGAGATCAGAGATTCTCCTCTGAGCTACCGCAGTGTCTGTGGCGAGAAAAACCTAGCCGGGATGAGGAGCTCAATCAATTAAGATATTTTGCATCCTGATTCTGCCAGGTCAAAAGGCACTCTGACGACAAAACTACTGTCCAATAGCTAAACGGCAAGAGCCCAAGTTCCATCAAATTAGAATCTATAGATAATTTTAGTAGTTTAACTAAATTTTGAGATTCAAGTTAGACTGGAGAGATCAGAGATTCTCCGCTGAGCTACCACAGTGTCTGTGGCGAGAAATACCTAGCCGGGATGAGGAGCTCAATCAATTAAGATATTTTGCATCCTGATTCTGCCAGTCCAAAGGCACTCTGACGACAAACCTACTGTCCAATAGCTAAACGGCAAGAGCCCAAGTTCCAGCAAGTTAGAATCTGTAAGAGATTGGAGTCAGGTGGCAATTACCCGAAGTCAAATGGTTGTCTAAATGAATTCCGAATTCAAGAAGTCAGCGCCAAAGTAATGGCAAGTGTCTCTTTATATACCTTTTGATTCTCTCACTCGAGGTCACGTGAGTGTCCTCCCCTCTACAAACGTGGCTGCTTTACCACACATTAACAACAGTTCATATATGGGCATCCGTTTTTGACAGTGCCCTTGCTCTATCAGCAATGAGTCTAACAGCTGTTCCCATTCAGAGGTGTCACTTGAGGCAGAGGGTGATTCTTCCTGACACCAGTCTTGTTCAGCAGTTGGTTGGCTTGAGTCATCTTCTGGTGGCTTTGCCCAATCCGGTATTTCAGTAGGTGAGGTCTCCTCTGTCTCTACCATTGGTGGGTAAGGCCGGGGAAGAGGACCAGGAGGTAGATCCATTTGGCGTTTTACTACATCCCAATAAGCGATGGGACTATCATGGCGTATCGTTGTAGAATGCTATGGTAGCCATGCTGTGTGCCTGAATTATAAATAAATCACTGACAGTGTCACCAGCAAATTACCTCCACACCATCACACCTCCTCCATGCTTCAGGGCGGGAACCACACTTACGGAGATCAAAAATCTCAAATTTGGACTCAGCAGACCAAAGTACATATTTTCACCGGAGCAAGTTTCTCTTGTGTCATTTAGTAGTGGTTTCTTTGCAGCAATTAGACCGTGAAGGCTTGATTCACACAGTCTCCTCTGAACAGTTGATGTTGAGATGTGTCTGTTACTTGAACTCTGTGAAGCATTTATTTGGGCTGCAATTTCTGAGGCTGGTAACTGTAATGAACTTATCTCCTGTAGCAGAGGTAACTCTGGGTCTTCCTTTCCTGTGGCGTTCCTCATGAGAGCCAGTTTCATCATAGCGCTGGATGCTTTTTGCAACTGCACTTGAATAAACTTTCAAAGTTCTTGACATTTTCTGCATTGACTGACCTTCATGTCTTAAAGTAATGATGGACTGTAATTTCTCTTTGCTTTTTTTGAGCTGTTCTTGACAGCTGTGATATGGACTTTGTCTTTTACCAAATAGGGCTATATTCTGTATACCACATCGACCTTCTCACAACACAACTGATTGGCTCAAATGCATTAAGAAGGAAAGGAATTCCACAAATGAACTTTTATCAAGGCACACCTGTTAATTGAAATGCATTCCAGCTGACTACCTGATGAAGCTGGTTGAGAAAATGCCAAGAGTGTGCAAAGCTGTCAAGGCAAAGGGTGGCTACTTTGAAGAATCTCAAATATCAACTTTTTTGGGGTTACTACATGATTCCATGTGTTATTTCATAGTTGTAATGTCTTCACTATTATTCTACAATGTAGAAACTAGTACAAATAAAGGAAAACCCTGGAATGAGTAGGAGTGTCCAAACTTTTAAATGGTACTGTAGATCTCGTAAGTAAGGTGAGCAATGTGTAACCCCCCCCCCCTGTCCCTTTGTTTACACACACAAATGCATGCACATGGACACACACACAGTCCTTGACTTGGGCAGGAGCTCACCGGAGCTGAGTACAAGCACCTAAAATGTTCTGCTGCTGAATCTCCTGTTCGTCTTACAGAATATTAGCTCAAAAGTATTGTGGAGTTCCTGCACCTTAATATAACATGAGTACCACCACCTATTTCAGTCCAAGTCAAGCGCTGGACACACACAAGCCTGTTCAGAGTGAGTCAGCATTGGCCTGTTGTTACGTTGCTAATGCACAGGAAATGTTTTTGTGGGAATACCTAATTGAATCACTGTAATAAGACAACATCCTTCTTCCTCCATTAGCCTCTGGTGTGTGTGTGATTTACTGTTGGTGCAGGACAGGGCGGAGAGATAATAACCTGCCTGTCAATGTGTTGTTGAGGTCAAACGTGCTCAGTGAGTATTAATGTGCCCTCCATGTGAACTGTCTCACCTGTTAAAGGGAAAAGGAAGACACGCCAACGTACATACAGTACGTAGACCATGCTTCCAGTAAGACACACAAAGACACACTGTCCACCCACCCACCCACCCACCCACCCACCCACACACACACACACACACACACACACACACACACACACACACACACACACACACACACACACACACACACACACACACACACACACACACACACACACACACACACACACACACACACACACACACACACACACACACACACACACACACACACACACACCTAGTGGTTAGAGCGTTGGACTAGTTACCGAAAGGTTGCAAGTTCGAATCCCCGAGCTGACAAGGTACAAATCTGTCGTTCTGCCCCTGAACAGGCAGTTAACCCACTGTTCCTAGGCCGTCATTGAAAATAAGAATTTGTTCTTAACTGACTTGCCTGGTTAAATAAAGGTAAAATAAATAAATAAAAACATGATTGAGTTGCCATATTTTTTCCTTAACTCTTAACTCAGGCTTCTGAAAGTGGCTAATTAACGCTGGATCTAGGCAGAAAAGTCTATAGGCACAGCAAGGGGTCATTGCTAACCTAGAGGCTATAGGAAGGAGTCTGCTTTCATATTGTGTGTAAAGTGCTTAATGGCCCTTCTGGCCTGTGTGTCGTCCTAGACACGCTTGGAGGGAAAAACCACTCATTCCTCTGTGAGAGAGCCGAACACTGGCTCACTATGCTGTCTGTAAATTGAGTCTTTCTTCCCTCCTAAACGGTGACACACTGGAATGCAGAACATTACCATGGACATGGGTGGGCTCCCAGAATTCCTGTCATTGCTTCTTTTTTCTTTGACCATTATGAGCTTTTTGTTGCTTTTTTTTTAGCTCCGACCATATCAGGCCAGGCCTGTGTGTGTGTGTGTGTGTGTGTGTGTGTGTGTGTGTGTGTGTGTGTGTGTGTGTGTGTGTGTGTGTGTGTGTGTGTGTGTGTGTGTGTGTGTGTGTGTGTGTTAATGGTGAAACAGCAATGTCCGTTTGTGATATTACAACAACAAAGAAGTTACTGCAAGCAACAAACACAGTTTTTTCATTGATAGAAGATGGTGGTGTGGCGGCAATCGGTGCTGTTTCCCCCTACTGCGGAGGCCATCTTTAATGGTGGTACAGAAATTATTACTAAGTATGATCAAAACTACAAACTTTCACATCATTGTGAAAAGGGTCTTTAAACGTGACTGATTCTGCCCACTCTGCCTGCTGTAAATTATCTCAAACATGTGGCTTGTTTCTCTGTGTCTCTACAGCAGCCTGGGCCAAGGTGCAGGTGAACATGGAGGACAGAGTGGAGGTGTTTCTGGGGGACACGGCCCAGATCACATGCATGTTCACGGTCTCAGACAGCCCCGACAACGTCATTATCCAGTGGTACATGGTGAGTAGTCCCACACACAAATGCATGAACATGGACACACGCGCACACACACGCACATTAGCCTGGTTGCAAAATCTGTTGGTGCTTTAGCACACATCCCTTCCATCTCAGATCCCTATTTCACAAATGAACACATGCTCTCTTAGCTCTATGGGCTGATTCCTAACCTACATCTGTACATTTATGCATCAGCTAACATTGTTGTAATTGGGAGAGTTACATGGGCACAAATATTTACTTTACACCCATGGATCTCAAGGATTCGTCCCTCTGTCTCTGCCCTGTTTTCCAATTGACTTTGGCGATGATTTTCGACTTGGATCGTAGATCACGAAGACCAATGTCCGCTTGAGGATCTACTACGGAAACGACACCATGCAGGTAGTCGACCGGGGCGGGCAGTTCACAGACAAGATCAGTGTGAAGGGGATGGGGAATAGCAGCGAGGTGGTGCTGACCATCAGGGACGTGAAGCTGGAGGATGAGCTTGAGTTCATCTGCCATGTCAACGGGATGTCAGCCGGTAGCGACGAGGGACGCACTGTGCTCAAGGTGTTCGGTAAGAGCATGATGCACCCATTCCTAGGGGCCAGTTTCCTGGACCCAAATTTAGCCTAGCCCTGGACTAAAAAGCATGTGGCATGCTTATAAAGCTTCCGTATTCTAGCTATTGCTCTCTATTTGATGTCATCCATTGTTCCTCTCTAGCGTCACCTGATCGTCCAATCATCATGGGGGAGGAATCTGGGATCTCTGTCAGCAATGAGAACCCAACTAAGGTAAAGACGAACAAACGAAAAAACACATGGTTAGCGATAGACAGTGAGGACCTCAGGTTATAGCATGGGGATAAGGTAAGGGCTTGTAACTTTTGAGGGCTTGTAACACTTGACATTTAGCGAAATGAAAGTATGTCGGTTTTATTGTAAAAACAAAAACATTGAGCTTTTTATCCCCGAAATCGAGTACATGGTTTTCAGGAGAAAAGGGTTTACACTGTCCGTGTAACGTCATTTTTATCCACAGATAGGAGGCTGTGAGGCTAAGAACGGCTACCCCAGGCCCAACATCACTTGGTACCGTGACCAGAGCTCACTGCAGAACACGCCAGGCGGTGAGTACTACTAAGGCTTGGACCACAGTGTCCATAGACACATTAGTATCTACGCTATGTGAAACAGAGTTGATAATAACAGCTATCAATTCTACATCTGCTTCACGCTCTTCCTGCTTTTTTTTGTGCTGGCAACGTGACAATAATAAACACATTTAGAATGTTGTAAACATGCCTCGGGATATCACAAGGAATAACTTTGGGGTTATGAAAGATGAAAAGCAGATTGATGTCAGTCAGGAATTTGACAGTGAAATTGAAGAACAATGATCTACGGATTTGTATGACAGCCTGTTGGAGAAATAGATGTCTGTTTCATGTGCCTGAATATGAGATGTGGCTGTGGAAAATATAAAAAATAGAAGACAAAAGTAAGTGATAGTAAACCACCCCATGTATTTTCTCCCCCAACCATGCCATTGGGGATGCATCAACATGTGTAAGCAGCTACACTTCTACAGTAACTCAAGTTCTCTGTTTTCCATATGTGCTGCATGTCTCACAGAGGTCAGTGTGGTGACCCTGGTCACTAAGGAGTCCAGTGGTCTGTACACTGTCCAGAGTGACCTTCACCTGAATGTGATCAAGAAAGACAAGGATTCGTTCTTCTACTGCGAAGTCAGCTACCTTGTCCCCGGTGGAACCAAGATGACTGAAACCAACAAGATCAACATCACTGTCTACTGTGAGTCTACTGGGCCACAATCTTAATGTGTCCCCCCTCATATGGAGACAGTAGAAAACTATACACATGCACAGTCACAGATGTACACAAGCACAGTGCCATCTCAAATCTTGTTCAGTCTCAACGAGAAGCATGAATCTTAAATACAAGTAACTATGCCACCGTGCAAACGTTTTTTATTTTTGTGACTCTTTGTGCTGTCGCCACGTGTTTCTGTCAAGTTTCTCTTGTCCTGTATATGGCCATACTTGCCACTTTCCAGGTGATATTTGTCAACGAGAATTAGAATCTTGTTGACTTACCTGGATAAATAAAGGTTAAATCAAATGGATGTAAAAATCTCTTCAGATCCAACCACTTCCCTTGATGTGTGGGTGGAGTCACCAAAGGGTAGTGTCAAAGAAGGAGACACAGTTGAGGTTCATTGCCGTGCCGACGGGAATCCTCAACCACCCTTTACATTCATGCACAATATGGTAAGAAACCCTTGCCTATCTCCTAGTCCCATGTAAAAATGTTAAATAAAATGCTTTCTGTCTCCAACTATAAACAGAACTAAGTACATTTATACATGTGTTTACTGTAAGTGATTTGATGGACCTATACCTCTGGATGTGGATTGTGTGTGTGTGTGTGTGTGTGTGTGTGCATGTCTTTGTTCATACACAACACTGTTGATGTATGTTATAAATGCCACTGTCTCTCTGTAGGAGGAGCTGGAATCTGATCTGAACATATTGGTCCTGAAAAACGTGACGCGGCAAAGCAATGGTGACATCATGTGTAAAGCCCTGGACCTGGACACGTATGAAGAAACCCTCGGGCAAACAGAGCTCTTCGTCGACTGTGAGTGAGACATCACTCTGGTGCAACTGTCCTGTACTTTCCGGACATTTCTGGGACGTTTGTCATTGTTAGTAGCACCAGGAGTTGTGACATGACCGGGAAAAACTCTTGGCCTAATTATTGCAGTAGTAGTGAAATGTAGTGTAATGGAGTGCACTGGTTCTCAAACTGTGGGTCGCGAATGTGAAACTGGATGTACACCATTGCCCCTTCGATCTGGTGACCAACATTGGCCTACTGTATATAGAGTAGTGTAGCAGTGTTCTTAACATTGGATGTTGTGTGTCCATAGATCTGGACCCGGCAGTATTGATTCCCAAAGACACCCATGTCATGGCCCAGGGAGAGGAGCTGATGGCCACATGCAACGCTCTGTCCTCCCTGCCCACACACACTGTATGGTTCAAGGTAAATGACAGTAGCCCATTGAGTCAAACGCTATGCTCCTACACAGTTATATTAGACTGTGTTACCGTATATTTCATTTTTAGAGGCAATCTATCTATGCTGATATTTAGTATTTATTAGGATCCCCGTACTCTTCCTAGGGTCAAAACGGGGTTAAATCAATTACCTGACAACAAAACACAACAACAGCCTACATCTTAAATAAAACAGTACATCATACAATATAATGTTACATTATTACTCTCTTAATACAAATGTACAAAATAAAATACACAATACCTCGACATTAACGTGTGTGTAGAGTGTGTTTTAGAGTGTGTGTGTATGTGTGTGTGTGTGCGTGTGTTTGTGTGTGTGTCTCTTCGCATTCCATGTTGTGCTATGAGGTGTTGTTTTATATTTAAAAAAAAGAGTTTACTGCTTGCTTGAGTTACTTGATGTGGAAGAGAGTTCCATGTAGTCATGGCTGTATGTAGTATTGTGCGTTTCCCATAGTCTGTTCTGGACATTGGGACTGTGAAGAGACCCCTGGTGGCATGTCTTGTGGGGTATGTATGGGTGTCAGAGCTGTGTATTAGCTACTTTCAACATGGCAATACCTCTCACAAACACAAGTAGTGATGCAGTCAATTTGCCTATGTTCTTCTTTGTGGCATTGACTATATAGCTGTGCAGTAGTTCATCTGTGATAAAACTAAGGCCTGTCGGACTTGTTTGGTTGATTGTGATGTCAAGAAATCAGAGCAGTGCTTTATCACGGACAGACCTCTCCCCATCTTCACTACCGTTGCATCAATATGTTGTGACCATGTCAGTTAACAATCTAGGGTTACACCAAGCAGTTCCTCAACTTGCTCAATTGCCACATTATTCATTACAATATTAGGTTTAGGGTTTAGCTAATATTTGGTCACAAATACAAAGCTTTTAGTTTTTTAGATATATTTAGGACTAGCTAATTACTTGCCCCCCCCCTCTCCATTCTAGAACTGACTACAGCTCGTTGTTCAGTGTTGCAGTGATTTCACTTGCTGTGGTAGGTGATGTGAGTCATCAACATACGTAGACACACAGGCTTTACTCAATACTGGTGGAAGGTCAAAAGACAGGTTTACTCACTAACATAAACCAAACTCTACCTGGTTTATGTTAGAGAGGCTTCCATTAAATAACTCCTGCTGTGTTTTATTAAATAGGTAACTCTCAATCCACGATGTGGCAGAGAAAGGAAAGCCATGTTTTTTCAGCAAAAGACAATGATCGATAATGTCTAACTAAACAGCTCCCACAACCCCCTGATATCTGTCTCAAGTATCTTTCGGATCTCCCTGTGTCTTTCGGATCTCCCTGTGTCTTTTGGATCTCCCAGTGTCTTTCGGATCTCCCTGTGTTTTTCGGATCTCCCTGTGTCTTTCGGATCTCTCTGTGTCTTTCGGATCTCCCTGTGTCTTTCGGATCTCCCTGTGTCTTTCGGATCTCTCTGTGTCTTTCGGATCTCTCTGTGTCTTTCGGATCTCCCTGTGTCTTTCAGATCTCCCTGTGTCTTTCGGATCTCCCTGTGTCTTTCGGATCTCCCTGTGTCTTTCGGATCTCCCTGTGTCTTTCGGATCTCTCTGTATAATTCAGGTCTCTCTGTGTCTTTCGGATCTCTCTGCATCTTCCGGATCTCTCTGCGTCTTCCGAATCTTCCTGTGTCTTTCGAATCTGCCTGTGTCTTTCGAATCTGCCTGTGTCTTTCGAATCTCCCTGTGTCTTTCGACTCTCCTAAAAGAGGTGTAGCTGTGCTTGATTGGCGCCGGAGGGGATGGCTGCCGTTTTACGGGCTCCTAACCAACTGTGCTATTTTGTTTGTTTTTTCGCGTTGTTTGTAACTTTTTTTTAAACTTGTTTTTTTTAAACTTATTTTGTACATAATGTTGCTGCTACCATCTCTAATGACCAAAAATAACTTCTGGACATCAGAAAAGCGATTACTCACCTCGAACTGGACAAAGATTCTTTATTTAACGAGTCCGATATATAGGATATACATATGTACATCTTTCTTGGGAACCGGCCCAAATTCCTATAATTTGGGTGAAGAAAAGTCTTCTGAGAATTTAAGTAAGTAAATCTCCACTACCATGCGTTCTATTGGCCATTCATTGGAAATAAAATGGATGATGTAAGATCAAGACTATCCTACCAATGGAACATTAAAAACTGTAATATCTTATGTTTCACTGAGTCGTGGCTGAACGACAACACAGATAATATAGAGCTGGTGGGATTTTCCATGCAGGACAGAGAAGCTACGTCTGGTAAGAAGAGGGGCTGGGGTGTGTGTCTCAAGGTATTACTCGCCTGAGGTAGAGTACCTTATGATAAGCTGTAGACCACACTATCTACCAAGAGAGTTCTCATCTATATTATTTGTAATCGTCTATTTATCCCTACAAACCGATACTGGCACTATGACCGCACTCAACCAGCTGTATAAGGCCATAAGCAAACAAGAAAATACTCTTCTAGAAGCAGCACTCGTAGTGTCTGGGGACTTTAATGCAGGCAAACTTAAATCTGTTTTACCTCATTTCTACCAGCATGTCACATGTGCAACCAGAGGGAAAACAACTCCAGACCACCTTTACTCCACACACAGAGACACATACAAAGCTCTCCCTTACCATCCATTTGGCAAATCTGACCACAATTCTATCCTCCTGATTGATTCCTGCTTACAAGCAAAAACCAAAGCAGGAAGTACCAGTGACTTTCTCAATACGGAAGTGGTCAGATGACGCAGATGCTACACTACAGGACAGTTTTGCTAGCACAGACTGGAATATGTTCCGTGATTCATCCTGTGGCATTGAGGAGTATACCACCTCAGTCATCGACTTCATCAATAAGTGCATTTACGACGTCGCCCAACCGTGACCGTACCTACATATCCCAACCAGGAGCCATGGATTACAGGCAACATCGAGCTAAAGGCTAGAGCTGCCGCTTTCAACGAGTGGGACACTAATCCGGACGCTTATAAGAAATCCCGCTACGAACCATCAAACAGGCAAAGAGTCAATACAGGATTAAGATTGAATCCTACTACACCGACTCTGACACTCATCAGATGTGGCAGGACTTGAAAATTATTACGGACTACAAAGGCAAACCCAGCTGCGCGCTGCCCAGTGACGCGAGCCTACCAGATGAGCTAAATGTCTTTTATGCTCGCTTCGAGGCAAGCAACACTGAAGCATGCATGAGAGCACCAGCTGTTCCGGACGACTGTATGATAATGGTCTTGGTAGCCGATGTGTGCAAGACCTTTAAACAAGTCAACAGTCACAAAGCCCCGGGGCCAGACGGATTACCATTACATGTACTCAGAGCATGCGCGGACCAACTGGCAAGTTTCTTCACTGACATTTTCAACCTCTCCTTGACCGAATTTGTAATACCTACATGTTTCAAGCAGACCACCATAGTCCCTGTGCCCAAGGAAGCGAAGGTAACCTGCCTAAATGATTACCGCCCCGTAGCACTCACGTCGGTAGCCATGAAGTGCTTTGAAAGGCTGGTCATGGCTCACATCAAGAGCATCATCCCGGATATCGTAGACCCACTCCATTTTGCATGCCGCCCCAACAGATCCATAGATGACGCAATCTCAATCTCACTCCACACTGCCCTTTCCCACCTAGTCCCCTCTTGTATTCCCTGTTCACCCACGACTGCGTGGCCAAACACGACTCCAACACCATCATTAAGTTTGCTGATGACACAACAGTGGTAGTGATTACCGACAACGATGAGACAGCCTATAGGGAGGAGGTCAGAGACCTGGCAGTGTGGTGCCAGGACAACAACCTCTCCCTCAATGTGAGCAAGATAAAGGAGCAGATCGTGGTGGGCCGAACAGGCCCCCATTATCGTCGATGGGGCTGTAGTGGAGAAGATCGAGATTTTCAAGTTCCTTGGTGTCCAAATCACCAACGAGCTACCATGGTCCAAACACACCAAGACAGCTGTGAAGAGGGCACGACAACACCTATTCCCCCTCAGGAGACTGAAAATATTTGGCATGGGTCCCCAGATCCTCAGAAAGTTCTACAGCTGCACCATTGAGAGCATCCTGACTGGTTACATCACTGCCTGGTATGGCAATTGCTCGGCATCTGAACGTAAGGCAGAGGGTAGTGCGTACGGCCCAGTACATCACTGGGGCCAAGCTTCCTGCCATGAAGGACCTATATACCAGGCGGTGTCAGAGGAATGCCCATAAAATTGTCATAGACTCCAGTCACCCAAGTCATATACTGTTCTCTCTGCTACCGCAAGGGCAAGCGGTACCAGAGCGCCAAGTCTAGGACCAAAAGGCTCCTTAATAGTACCTACCCCAAGCCATAAGACTGCTGAACATTTAATCAGATGGCCACCCGGACTATTTACAGTTGAAGTCAGAAGTTTACATACACTTATTATTATTTAAAAAAATTATTTTTACCTTTATTTAACTAGGCAAATCAGTTAAGAACAAATTCTTATTTTCAATGATGGCCTTGGAACAGTGGGTTAACTGCCTTGTTCAGGGGCAGAACGACAGATTTTTACCTTCGTTTCTAATTCAACGCTCTAACCACTAGGCTACCTGCCGCCCATGTTGGAGTCATTAAAACTTGTTTTTATAGTTTTGGCAAGTCGGTTAGGACATCTCCTTTGTGCATGACACAAATACTTTTTCCAACAAGATTAACAAGACAGACTTGATTATTTCACTTATCATTCACTGTATCCAGTGGGTCAGAAGTTTACATACACTAAGTTGACTGTGCCTTTAAACAGCTTGGAAATTTCCAGAAAATTATGTCATGGCTTTATAAGCTTCTCATAGTCTAATTGATATAATTTGAGTCAATTGGAGGCGTACCTGTGGATGTATTTCAAGGCCTACCTTTAAACTCAGTGCCTTTGCTTGACATCATGGACAATCAAAAGAAATCAGCCAAGACCTCAGAAAACAAATTGTGGACCTCCACGAGTATGGTTCATCCTTGGGAGCAATTTCCAAACGCCTGAAGGTACCACGTTCATCTGTACAAACAATAGTATGCAAGTATTAACACCATGGGACCATGTAGCCATCATACCGCTCAGGAAGGAGACGCGTTCTGTCTCCTAGAGATGAACGTACTTTGGTGCGAAAAGTGCAAATCAATCCCAGAACAACAGCAAAGGGCCTTGTGAAGATGTTGAAGGAAACGGGTACAGACATATCTATATCCACAGTAAAACGAGTCCTATATCGGCATAACCTGAAAGGCCGCTCAGCAAGGAAGAAGCCACTGCTCCAAAACCGCCATAAAAAAGCCAGACTACGGTTTGCAACTGCACATGGGGACAAAGATCATACTTTTTGGAGAAATGTCCTCTGGTCTGATGAAACAAAAATAGAACTGTTTGGCCATAATGACCATTGTTATGTTTGGAGGAAAAAGGGGGAGACTTGCAGGCCGAAGAACACCATCCCAACCCGTGAAGCATCATGTTGTGGGGGTGCTTTGCTGCAGGAGGGACTGGTGCACTCACAAAATAGATGGCATCATGAGGAGGATAAACGTTGTGGATATATTGAAGCAAGATCTCCAGACATCAGTCAGGAAGTTAAAGCTTGGTTGCAAATGGGTCTTTCAAATGGACAATGACCCCAAGCATAATTCAAAAGTTGTGGCAAAATGTCTTCAGGACAACAAAATCAAGGTATTGGAGTAGCCATCACAAAGCCCAAGGAGGCCTACAAACCTGACTCAGTTACACCAGCTCTGTCAGGAGGAATGGGCTAAAATTCACCCAACTTATTGTGGGAAGCTTGTGGAAGGCTACCCGAAATGTTTGACCCAAATGAAACAATTTAAAGGTAATGCTACCAAATACTAATTGATTGTATGTAAACTTCTGACCCACTGGGAATGTGATGAAAGAAACAAAAGCTGAAATAAATCATTCTCTCTACTATTATTCTGACATTTCACATTCTTAAAATAAAGCGGTGATCCTAACTGACCTAAGACAGGGAATCTTTACTCGGATTAAATGTCAGGAATTGTGAAAAACTGAGTTTAAACGTCTTTGGCTAAGGTGTATGTAAACTTCCAACTTCAACTGTACATTGACCCCACCATTTGTTTTTACACTGTTGGTACTCGCTGTTTATTCTCTATGCATAGTCACGTTACCCCTACCTACATGTACAAATTACCTCGACTAATCCGTACCCCCGCACATTGACTCCCCTGTACCCCTGTATAGAGCCTTGTTTTTGTTATTTTATTGTGTTACTTTTTATTATTATTTACTTCAGTTTATTTCTTGAGCTGAATTGTTGGTTAAGGGCTTGTAAGTAATTATTTCATTGCGCTTGTGACATTTGATTTATTTAGTGTGTGTGTGTGTCTAGAAAGGAAAAAAAGTTGCAGAGGGCCATACACTGACCCTGAAGGACGCTGTGTTTGACATGGCGGGGACGTACGTGTGTGTGGTGAAGGTGTCTTCACTGGAAGGACTGGAGACCAGTGGCTCTTTACGTGTCTTCGTAGAGGGTGAGCCCACAAACACAAACCCACACCCACACAAACATATACACACACACACACACACAACTAACCCTCCTCCTCTCCCATGCAGGACGCCCAGAGATCAAGAAGTCTGCAGACCCAGTCCAGGAGGTGAGCCCAGAGAAGTCCCAGAAGCTGAGCTGCCACGCTAGAGGATACCCAACCCCTGTTATCACATGGAGCTCCTCTGACAAATCACAGGTAGACAGACAGACCAGCAGGAAAAGAGGGCTTCTCTGGGTCAGCTCATACAGACAATGTTTGACTAGCTTTTGATCTATTTATGCACAGATCTGTTCCCAATCCTGGCTTCCTGGGTCATTTCCTGTAACAATGTTAATCGACAAAGCCACTCACGTTTAACATTCCTTTCATAACTGACATCTCTACATTTGTCAATATTGTTTATTGTTCGTCCCAAATGACCGTCTTATCCCATTGTAGGTGCACTACTTTTGACCAGGGGCCCATAGGATGACATTTGGGACACATCCGCTGTTGGGTTTCTGGTCTTATCTGTACTTTATTTCGCCGTTTGTGCCAGATCCTGAAGTTGTCCCAAAGAGAGACAGAGGACGAGGTTCTCAGTGTGGTGAGCATCAAGGTGACCTCTGACGTCACAGCCTACTGCAACGCCTCCAACGACCATGGCACAGTCTCCATCTCCTTCAGCCTCAAAGCCAGTAAGTCCTGTCTGTCTACCTTCTTATTTGTCACATCGTGTATATTTTATGTCAACATGTCCGGTCTGACTGTTAAGAGAAAATCAACAGGCAGAATATACTAACGACTGAAGGATTTAAATCATGGCAACATAAGAGAAAACTTGAACCTGAGCTTCAACTCATCTTTAGTAAAGCTTCTCTTAGTTTCCCTCAAACTCAGTGTGCTAACAGTAGAGTGTCTCTCTCCCCTTTGCCTGTTTTCAGTTGTCCAAACGACCTCGTCAGCTCCCAGTACTACAGGTAAGTGTACCACTCTTTTAGTAGATAACACTCACTGTCATCACTGCTGTGGCATTGGTTGAGTTCCACGTAGCCTTTATTGCGGTCATGCTGCACATTCCTTGAAGATCACTGTATCACATCAACGGGGTGTTTAACATTTCCCAAGCATTGTGAGATCTGATCACCTGTGAATGCAATAAGAAATGACCATGGTGTTGAAACAAGCAACTTCATTTATCAATCAAGCGCGCACCCTGTGCTCAATCATATTTCCCCCAATCTTGTGTTCGAACGGTTTACGGTCTAGTTTAGCTTTCTATGTGAGTCAGGCAGAATGTTTTTTAAAGGGAAGAAAAATAAAAACGCGACAGGTGCTTTTAGAAATGACCCAAATCTGAATTAAAACCCATAAATGGTCTTTATGGGTGCACTAAAGGTTGCTACTGATGAGGACGGTCATGGTTGAGAAACCTTTTATTGACTAATTGCCGTGAGAGAGCTGTTTTATCTTCCACATGTTGCTCCGTCATATAATACGAACACATCCTGATCTGTTCTTTGATAACTGTCATAATTAGATGTTCGATTAAATTGAATCTTTATGACCCGGCTTCACAGACACGGATTAAGCCTCTTGTCCTGAACTGGACTAAAAATCCATTTCAATGGAGATTCTGGGCTTGTCATTGAGCATGCTTTTTAGTCCAGAATCTGGGTCCAGGAAACCAGCCATAGAACTCTTACTACGCTGTCATCCTATTTCGGACTTATGTTCACTAAATGGCTGCGTATCGCCCTATTGCATAAATATAGCCTAGAGCTGTCTTGTTTGCACACAGATCAGGATCGAGGCTGAAACTGTAGCCGTGTGCTGATGGTAAAAGTGCCCTCAACACAGTCTCCTGACTCCCATTTCCTCAAGCGGACCGCTCACGTCATGCCAGGAAATCTTTGCCTACGTCCCTCTGAGGGAAAATCCTGTTTGTTGTTTCATTTGCAGACAAAATTGGATTAAGTAGCCAGCGCTGCCGCTCCTGGAAACGATTAGGACATTTTTTTTTGGGGGGGGGGAGTGCAGACTGCAGAGCCTTTCCTGGTTCATGTCTGGTTCATGTCTCCTGCCTATCTGTGTTTGTAACACGGAGCTAAGTGATTAGGGCCATGCTAAGTAGACAAGGCGGTTGTTGCACAGTCGTTAACAGTGTTGTGTTGCCATAGAGCTGGTGTATTATTGTGACAACTGTGTCCATGTGGTTTGTCCAGTAACAACTCCATTAGTTCCAGTAACAGTGGTAGCTCCAGTGACAGTAACAACAGTAACGCCAGTAACTCCTCCGAAGAGAGTCAAGAAAGGTTTGTGACTTCTTGTCGATGCTGCCACCCACCTAACGCGCTTAGAAGGCTGCCCTGCCCACCCCTCGCTCCACCCAGCTCACACTGCCTAGACTGAACCCCTCCCCCCCCAACCTCCACCACCACCACCATCAGCCTCCACAACCCCCCCACCACAGCTCTCGCTTTCTCAACACAGGACCCTCGTTCTCTATGCAGGGGCAGGCTTTGTACTCACTACTCAGGAGGCAACACCTGTGACATATGGAGTAATTCATAATTGAATAGGATCTCTCGGTTTGTGACTTTCTAATACTGCATGAAAATGTACCGTATTATACAACTTTATCTATGTGGAGAGATACTTATAAATGATAAAGTGGAAAATTATGAAATCTAGATTTTTTAAAACATTTTTTTTGTATATTTTGTATATTTTGTATATTTTCTCTGTATGATGTTTCATGAATCATTGGAAACATAATCAGAAAAAACTAAGTTAAACCAGGCTAAAAAGTTAAATTTGCATATTGAGCATTTTGAGTACAATCCCCCTCCTGAGAGAATGGAGGGGTATCGCCCATTCTCTCCCTTGATGGAAATGGATCCATCCATCTACATCTGCATCCTTCCTCCAGGGGAGGTCCATCCCCAAGTGCACCCATTCGCCTCTTTACCTTCCTTCACTCTCTATCTCTCCCTTTGTCATGCTGTAGTCATACTGTAGTTCTGGTTGGTATTCTTTGAAAAAGAAACCAAGCAGCCCAACTCTGGAAAGTGTTCCTTCTGGCTGATCTTTAGTCCTCAATGAAGAACTTCTTCCATGATGAACAACCTGGTTCAGAGACTGTACACCTGTTCGTCACCACCACCATCTGTGCATGCTGTTGTCTCTGAATGATACAAGCGACCCCCACGCACACGCACACACACCATCATCATCATCATCATCAGAAACTCCTTAAGAGAACGAAGTTATCATAAAGCAATTACCGGACAGGAAATGACCCATGGTTCCGCCTCTTCTTCTTTGTCCCACCAGAGGGCAGCGGTGTGATCATAGCTGTCATCATCATCTGTATTCTCCTGCTGGCTATCCTTGGCAGTGTGCTGTACTTCCTGTACAAGAAGGGCAAGCTCCCATGTGGGCGTTCGGGCAAGCAGGATCTGTAAGTGTGTTCTCCATTTAAAAAAAAAAATGTATTTAAGGTTTGCAAAATTCCAGAATTTGTTGAATATGCCTCAGACGATACCTCTACAATAGCTCATCATTTTTTTTGTCCATGATTTTACCTGATGTGTCATTATAGTTGCTATCAGATACCCTTTTCACACTATCGTGCTAACCCGAACCGTACTGTGCTGGCTGGGATAGTTTCTAGTTTTCTTTTTAGTATCGCAACTATGGTGGAGGCATAAACAGGCCAGCTCATAGTAGTGTGAAAAAGGTAATATATTGGTCATGCTGGTGATTACGAGCTGTCCTTCTAGTACCAAACCGAATAAGGGCGGCATAGTGGTGGAGATGAAGAGTGACAACACAGAGGAGGCCGTGCTTTTAAGTGTCAACGGAGACAAGAAACCTCCTAGTGACCAGGTAACTATGGACACTGGCTATTTTTTTCCATCCTTGTAAATTGTACTACTCATCAAAATTCTAGTTAAAATTGTATTTTTTAGAATCTGAACTTCAAGGGTTAATACAATGTAAGGTTGTGTTGGTGTTGAATGTTCCTTACCAGCTGTCCTATGATACAATCTATGAGCACATTTACATATGGTTTCGCTTCTGTGTGTGTGTGTGTGTGTGTGTCCTCTGGAGTAAAGGGTGATAAGTATATGTACGTGCAGAAGTGAGCGTAGGTGTGTGAGGGGGCGACTGCTGCAGCTGCTCCCAGGCCAGTTCACTCGCTCAGGGTGGGATGGATCCTTTGATGCCTCGTAGCCTACAACTTCCAGGAGAACTCATCTGATATGTGTTGCAGTTCTCTAACCTGATCCCAGATTTGTAGTTCTTTAGCATGGCTGTGGCTAACAAAGGGCGTGGCTATGTTCTCTCAAGTCATGCTATTTCATACTTTATCCTGTTTTTCATATGCATAACGAAGAACATGACAGAGATGCTGGCCTAAGCACATACAGATCTGGGATCAGCCTAGCAATTTTAATGAATGTGGTTATTCTTTGCACCCATAAAATCCAGTTAGAGCATGAAATAAGAGGGACTGTTTGTTATATATTTTCCTTAATCCAAATGCCAACTCGGGCAACCAATCACTGAAGAGCAGCCCGGAACTGCTCTTCATGAAGTGTAATATATTCTGTATGAATTTCTTTATTTAAAATAACCTGAGACAAACCTTTTAAAAAGACATGGCTAGGAGTTGTTTTGGGTTTGTTGCTTTTTGATGGAGGGACGTCTGTGTAGGCTTCGCGCTAGCTCTAGTCCAGGGCGTTAGTGCGCGTTCCTTCTGCAGCATAGTGGAGCAACGTGAACTAACGCCCTGGACCAGAGCTAGCTTCACTCTAGAGGTCCACCTGCTGTTGTTCTGCGTGTGCTTGGCTGCATTCACTTCCTACTTTGCTAAAGTCTGTACACTGAAACCATGGGTGCATAATGACGGTCTTACCAACCATGTCTACATGTATACAGCCCGCTTCATCTACCCATGTAAACCAACATTCAACCTTTAGAGCTATGTTCTCAAAATGGACTCCAGTATGGGTCATGATTCCATTTGAGTTTAGTCTTTTGTATTTTTGTTGTTGTAGCTTTTACTTACCACTGAAACTAAATCTTAGATGTGTTTTCCCTTTGTTTTTGGCTTTGTGAATGTGCATGTAAAGCCTCGTCTCATCCTCTGTTATCTTATGAGAGATGGGCCCTGTTTGAATATGTTGGAATGCATCCTTTCCTCTTTCCCTCATTTGCAGTAATCAATGAGCTGACACGACTTGGATAGGTGAAGGCCTATCCAATCAGGTCAAATCAGTGATTTCTTCATGGGAGGAAGGATATGTGGTGAAATATGCATGGATAAGGGGTCCCCATTCCTATCAGTTCCGGATTGGGTTATTTTGTACTACAATAGCCAATAGCAGAGCTCCGATGAAGCCAAAGCATCATTGGTTACTTTTTCATTCTTCCATAGTTCTTGTACTCCTTGTAAATAAGAGTTAAGAATCACGCTGATATGTTTCCAGTTCTGTCTGCCTTGTATACATTCAGCCTCTTATTCTACAGATCACAGCGAGCAGTACAGCTGACTTTCTTTCACACTTGTTTTAGCGTTATTCGTGAGAATGTCCAGTGCACTGATTTTGTTTTGTTTGTTATGATTTGTCATGTTTTGTCTGTGAATCTCTGGTTTAAGTTGGGTGAAGGAGTGTTTGCGCGTGTAAATGCGAGTGAAATGTCAGCTTCGTTTCTCATGAAAGTGAAGATAGAATGGCTCTTTAAAATGTGGGGAATGGGGTAAGTTGAGCCACCCTTGTTTCTAGGAAACCATTCAGAAAATTAATAATTTGACCAAATATTTAGCAAGAGGTCATCATTTCATGAAGTCTGAAGGAAGGAACCACATGGAAAAAGTGGTAAACAAGTTAGGTCCAAAAAAACAGATTTTCACCAAGTCAAATGAATTTAGGTTTGAGGTTTCGTGATGCTTGTATCGAAACCAAAGTATACAATTTTAAGATTGTTCTATACATTGGTTGGGGTCTATAAGCTTCAATATGAATTCCTAAACATACCATGAAAGTGCATCCTTGTAGCTGTGTGGGCTAACAAAGTCAAAATGTTGGCCATGGGGTAAGTTGAGGCAATGCCAAGTTGAGCAAAGCGAAGTGTTTTCTTCCCAGGTGTAATGCAAGGCATTATCACTGGGCTATGAGGTAACAGCAGGATAAGGATAGATATGGTTTATAAAAACGTAGTGGTCATATTTAATTCAGTAAAGAAATGTAAGTATGTAAGTTGTGCCAAGACAGCACTTTTTTTTGGACAAGCTGTTTTCAAAACTAACATTTATATGAATTCCGATTATTTCCAGGGATACGCAACATCCTGACATATGTAGATATCCTTGTTAGAAAGAATACTATATTTCCCTTGATGGCGTGATGCTGAAAGTAAAACAGTTCAAATTTACTCTACTCACCCCTATGGCAAACATAACCGATATGAAAGTCGTCTGAACAGGGACTAAAATGTTCAACTCTGATAGTGTTTCACACAGAACTCTTCGGAAATGTTATGCTTATATGTATATACACATACCTAGTGGTTTTCATTGTACAAACAAAATGGCAAGACTTCATTTTATCTGTTGGTCAGACTACCACAATTTCTACAGGAGAGAATAACTTGATAACAATACACTCCTTAGTTTGAGCTTTCTTACTCACAAAGTAAGATCCGAAGAGCTCACTCATGGCCATATTAAAACACAAACCCCAGAATGTCCTCTCATTACACCACAGGATAAAAGCTGGTATGCTTAAGTGAGCGCCAAACTTAAGTCTGCATCAATCATTAGGGCCACCAGTTTGTTTTGGTTTTACTCATGGTTCTCCCAATCATATGTTACAGTCCAGTTAGGAGAAAAGTATGACAATCATCAATCTTTGATAGTTTGAGGTAAAATGTATGTTTGGTTCTTTTTTATTTACACCCTTCAACATCTCCCCCTGAAGATTTTTGTGTTAATATTTTGGACAAGAACTATCAGTGTTAATTTTGATTATTTAAAAAAAAATGTTTTGTTTTTTTGGTAATATCTATGCGTTGCAAAGACAGATTAACTTCAGGGCAGGTGAATGGATTCCTTTTGTTTGTAATTTATTTTTTATGAAGTAAATGCCAAATAAAAATGACTTGTTCAATGAAAAACTTGTGTCTTTAAGCCCGTTTTCTTTGACAGGACTAGTCATCCATTGATAGAAAGAATACTGTATAATATATACTTCAAATATAAACACTGCTTTTGGCTTGTGAAGACAGGAATGTAGTCTGTACTACAGTAGCTGAGGCAGTGTTTTGGTCCTCTCCCATGTTTCCCACGTTGCTTCCCAAAGAGTACTAAAAAAATAGATTTAGATAATTATCCCATTTTTAATTGATACCAAGATGAGGGGGGGAACAGGAGTTGGTTGCATTGGGTCTGTGTTCATAAAGGGATCTTAGCCTTTTAAGAACACTAAAATTGGGGCTAACAATTCTTACCAAGAGATTCAGATAAAGGCACAAACGACAAGTAAGCAAGTCAGACCTCAATCGTCCCCTTAGTGATCACTGCAGGGAGGATCGTTGTAGTTGGACAGGACGGTGGACTGGCAGAGCATCCACTTATCACTGGGAGATGCAATGGAGGACAAGCGCCCCCCAATGTGGATCATTGAATCAAGTTCAAGTTCACTTTAGAAACTAAATTCCAAGGTTCCGATTCTCCACCCTTCTCCCAAGAAGCATTCATGTGCATCATGGATTTAATTACATTGAGTAAGCGTTTGAGGTAGTTTCCACCATTGTTAAATCCACGACTGCATGTCTCTGGACTCGGGAGAAGGGTGGAGAATCTGGACATAACCCTAGTTGGGCTTTCTTTTTTATTTTCTTCGTGATTCAAGTGACAAGACAGGATTGCATCAAATTAATGGATGTCTATGATAATGGATAAATAGCAGAAATAAATCAACAGGATAAATGATTATGGACAAAATAAATGCAGCATAGCAATGTAAATATATATTTTTCAAGACATGAAAAATGCTTCTAATTCCAGAAAACGGTTTTATGAAGTTTTTGGAGGAGCAGCAAAGCATTAAATTAATAAATACGTTTATAATGGAAAATGCGGAACAACGAACAACGGACCCTGAAATGCCCCCGTTATCGGACCATCTACATGCATCGACTTACAGACATGTTTTCAACCAAAGTGGACGTGGTGGTACTGACGGTACTGGTGGTACTGAAGCAGTAAGGCAGCGAGAGAGGCAGACACTTGTCCAATCCCAAATCCACCCATAGCCCTTATGCACTGACGGAGGTCTCAGGAGCAATTACCATTTTACTTCTAAAAAGGCACATAGGGTCAAGGGCTTGATTTGGGATTGGACAAGTGTCTTCCAAAAGCCCAAGCCTGGGGCACAATCAACAGCCAATAACATGTTATGTATAAAACATGGGTTTTTAAAAACGAGATGGATGAAGAAAATATTTTGCTGCGGCACAGGTGTTTACCAGAGTAGTGAGCTGAACACAGTCCTTGAGGAAAGCATAAGTACCGTTAAACAGAGACCGGGACAAGAAGTCTTACTATTCATTTAATAAACAGTACAGCACTGTGCATACTTCCAAAGTGATATGAGCATTAAAAAACATCAAAAAGTTAAACGCCTTGACTGTTGAAGAGAAACATGGCAACGTGGACAGACAGCGCCCTCTTCTGGTAAAAAGTGGAACAATTCCAATTGTGAAAAGGAGTTTTGTGTGTAACGTGGTGACGCCATCCAATAGGCAGAGAGGGAACATAGGTACTGTAAGAAGAACACTGGACTAACTGAGACCAAAGGGTTGAAACCGTCAGACAACGCCTTATTCTTAGTCATCAGTAGAACATTACCGACACTTCTAAACATATGGCACTGCTCACAGAATTATTCACAAAAGTAAACAAAAACCGTCAGGGGGGGGGATACAAAATAGAATTCTGACATATACAGGAATGCTAAATAAAATAAAACATAGCAATTTCCGCACATTATTTTAAATCAGTAAGTATACACCTCATTTTTAAAGTGACAGTATCGTAGCAAAAATTGGTATAGTATGCAGAAAAAGTAATATGCTTATGAGTGCATTCAGAAAGTTCACACCCTTTGACTTTATCCATATTTTGTTGTTGTGTTACAGCCTGAAGTTAATGTAGATTGTCGCTGGCCTACACACAATATCCCATAATGTCAAAGTGGAAAATATTTCTACATTTTCACAAATTCATAGAAAATGAAAAGCTGAAATGTCTTCAGTCAATAAGTATTCAACCCTTTTGTTATGGCAAAAAGGAGTAAAAAATGTGCTTAACAAGTCACAAATTGCATTGACTCATTCTGTGTGCAATAAGTGTTTAACATGATCTTTGAATGACTACCTCATCTCTGTACCCCAGACATACAATTATCTGCAAGGTCCCTAAGTTGAGCAGTGCATTTCAAAGACAGAGTCAACCACAAAGACCAAAGTTTTCCAATGCTTTGCAAATAATTGCACCTATTGGTAGATGGGTAAAAAATAAATGCTGACATTGAACTTCCCTTTGAGCATGGTGAAGTTATAAATTACATTTTGGATGGTGTATACATACACCCAGTCATTACAAAGATACAGGCGTCCTTCCTAACTCAGTTGACGGAGAGGAAGGAAACCGCTCAGTGATTTCACTATGAGGCCAATGGTGACTTTTAAACAGTTACAGAGTTTAATGGCTGTGATAGGATAAAACTGAGGATGGATCAACAACATTGTAGTTACTCCACAATACTAACTCATTAACTGAGTGAAAAGGAAGCCTGGTGCAGAATAAAAATATTTCAAAACATGCCTCCTGTTTGCAACAAGGCACTAAAGTAAAACCACCAAAAAATATATATTTTTTTGTCCTGAATACAAAGTGTTATATTTGGGGCAAATTCAGTACAACACATTACTGAGTACAATATTCTCCATATTTTCAAGCTAAGTGGTGGCTGCATCATGTTATGGGTATGCTTGTAATCGTTTAAAAAAATAAACATAACGGAGCTAAGCACAGGCAAAATCCTAGAGGAAAACCTGGTTTAGTTTGCTTTCCGCCAGACACCAGGAGATTCATTCACTTTTCAGCAGGACAATAACCTAAAACACAAGGCCAAATCTACATTGGAGTTGCTTACCAAGAAGACAGTGAATGTTCCCAAGTGGCTGAGTTACAGTTTCAACTTACATCTGCATGAAAATATATGGTAAGACTTGAAAATGGTTGTCTAGCAATGATCAACTTAACAGAGCTTGAATAATAAAAATGAAAAAAATAATGTGCAAATACTGTACAATCCAGGAATGCAAAGCTCGTAGACTTCCCCAGAAAGACTCACAGCTGTAATCACTGCCAAAGGCGATTCTAACATGTATTGACTCAGGGGTGTGACTTCTTATGTAAATGAGATATTTCTGCATTTCATTTTCAATACATTTGAAAACATTTTTAAGCACTTTCACTTTGCCATTATGGGGTATTGTGTGTAGATCGGTGGGAACAAGAAATACATGTCATCCATTTTGAATTCAGGCTGTAACAACAAAATGTGGAATAAGTCATGTACATACATACATACATACATACATACATACATACATACATACATACCACACATACACACATACACACACACATACACACACACATGTTCTTACATACATGTTCATACATACATGTTCATACATACATGTTCTTACATACATGTTCTTACATACATGTTCATACATACATGTTCATACATAGACAAGAATCAGTGCAGTCATCAAGATTAAAGGATACGTGATTCCATTCTGAAACCTCACAATCCCTATTGAAGGTGTTGCATTCAAAAGTGACTTCACCGTTTCCCTCAAGGCAACTAGGAACAGAAGAAAAATAAACACAAAAAAGACGCCACAAACCTCTTCCAGGCTGGAGACGGTGAGATACAGTTGAGAAGCTAGCCTATACGATGATTCTACAGCCCATAGTGGCAATCCCATTAACAGAGCTTCTCCACCTTTTAGGGGCCAACGTACCTCAATAGTACCGGTCCCGGAGAGAAAAATCTAAGAATGTGAGCCAGTGCCATTTTTTTATATTTTTTTAAAACATTTGAACCAACAATGTAATAGAAGTCAGCACAAAATGATATGCAAGTTTTAATGACAATTTAGTAATAGGCTACTTTCGTGAATTCAATACGTGTGGCTATTCATCGGTATGGGCTCCCTAAAAACAGAGGTTTGTGGATTGCGTTCAAACTCCGAAGGCCCTACTGAAGACCTACCACGTAGACAGACAGGAACGAGGTGCACCTGCTGTAATTCAATGAGTGCATTGGTTAGTTTAACAATTCGTTGCCAACTCATTAGAGAGTCAAGACGAGTCTGAACGGTCCATGTGAAGTCTTGTCTGGTTAGGGTACAAAACGGGATTTCTGAGTAACAGATAGGATTGCAACATTTTCCCTGGAATCAGGAGGTAATGAGCAGGGAGGCTTTCTTATCCTCCAACTGGGATTTCTGGGAAACCTGGGAATTCTGGGATGGTTTCAGTAACATTTCAACCCCAGTTACAGAGGAAAGATGTGTTAGTCCTCGTTCATCAGAGGAGTGCTTTAACAAATTTGGGGAAACCAGAGAGAAATTCCCACACTCCCAACTGGTCCACAAACCCTGCTGTTGCGTTGACCCAAACACTGGTTGTAATACCTCTATAGGAAAAAGAAAGGCAAACACTCTTTAGAACCCCATCACTGTGTGACCGAAAAGGTTTACGGAAATAAACAAGAGTCATATAGAATGTGCAACTCCCCCCCCCCATTTTCTTTTTTGGGGGGGCTGCAACTCGTCAATGTTTTGGGTGTGCGTCTCAAAGATGTTCTTTTTCACTAAGCTACTGGGCTTAGTTGAAGCTGTGCAATTAAGTCAATCCTTAAATGACAAAGCTCGCACAATTACAATCTAGATTAAAAGTGGAGGCATCGACAATACAGATTTCTGAATGAGTTATGACACTGTTACTCTTCATCAATCACATTGTTTGTTTTGCTGATGCTACCACTTCGGTCAATCTGCGGACAGTGCCATTTACGATGTCATCATAATTCCTCTAAAGGCTATCCAGTCCAACGCTTTCCTAAAAATGGGGAAACAATTGAAGTCGGCTTGAATTGCACAACCCCAAGCTGCTTGCATTTTCAAGTATGCTACATCACCAAATAAAGAACACAATATGAGATACTGTCACTTTAAAAAAAGAGCGGTTAAACAATATTCACAAAATGTACATTTAAGGCTTAATTGTATAGCACTAACAATAGTAGCAGCAGTAAAGCACTTCTGAATTAATAATAACAACAATGATCATAATAATAATATATTATTAAAGTAATCGATGACACATTTTTTCCCACAACGCCGAACAGCTTCGGTGCACATCGCAGACGAAGCTCTCCTCATGTCTAAGCTGTTGTCAATGTATCATAGAATCTTGACCCGGTACTGGGCCGTTATGAGAATCCATCAATCCTTTTTCTCTCACCATTCCATTTCCGTACACTTTGCCTCTCCCATTCAGACTCTTGCTTGAGAGCACTACCATTTGAGGAGGAAGAAGAACGAAAACGTCTGAGCAATATATTAATTCCACATTCATTTTGCACAGAAGAGGGATTGGGACATGGGCCAACCGGGACCTCCCAGGTGGCTTCGATTGATTGGCTCTGACAGCAGAGCCAGGACTTGCCTCTAAAAACCGTCTTACTGAAAAAAACAAAAACACAGGCTTCCCAGTCTGGGCATCGGAATCACTGGACGAGATGATTAGGGGTGGTTAGATGTAGGAAACAATGCTACCCACTGTAGAAAATGATGCACGTAGACAACAACACAGTCAAACACAGCTTTGCTTTTCACCGGGGTTTTAAGTCAAATGGTCAACCAGTGAGCGAGGTCAGCCATCACGTCCCAACCCTACTAGCCAAGTCATTGGCCCGACACACACACACACACACACACACACACACATCATGCTACTTTGAGGCAAACCACGCACACATTCTTTTCCCCCCAAAGAAGTACCGAAGCATTAATAAAGGCCATATTTGACATGTTGCCAAATGTTCTGCTGTGAGTCTAGGAAACGCCTGCTTCTGAATGCTAAACGAAGACCGCCGCTCTCTTCAAAGTGAGGGCTGGGGACGACAGAAGGGTGCTCTCTCCCAAAGAACCACCATCTTTATCCTCTGCAATCTATCCTTAAACATGAACGCCGTGAAATAAAACAGACCTTCGAAGCGGAACTCATTGGAAATATATATGTATACATTACACACATTTAATATATATTTAGTTATATATTAAATTCTTAGACACACATACGTGTTGTTGTTTTTTTTTTTTTTTTTTTGGGGGGGGGGTCGATTACATTTCGGTAGAGGCCTCGAGAGGACGTGAAAACGACCATCGAAGCATCGGTTGTGCGATGAGCCATCATCATCATCATCACTTCACCCCATGGGATCTGGAGAGTGGCCCTGCAGCACATTACAAAAGGCGTCCGGTCACTCTTGAAAAAGAGCGTGAAGCGCAGGGCTCGGAATGAGCTAGTTTTGAGAGGGCGCCGGACAGGAGACTGCAGGGGCTCCAGTTAGCACTGAAGCGCTAGTACTGCAGGCGATGGACTTTGGGCTGAGCTGGGCAGGGCTGGAGCAGAGGAGGTACTATGTAAGAATGTGAGCCGTGGAGGGAATGGAGACAAACTCACGCAGGATATTCTTGGCCATCTCCATATTGTTCTGTGCAATCATCAGGGCTTTCTGGATGTCCTGGTAGGTGTAGCCTTGCCTCATGAGATGCTCGATCTCACTGGTGATCTGGGGGTTGGCTACTCCTCCACCTCCCCCTCCGCCGCCACCACCACCACCGCCGCCGCCTAATCCAGGAGGTATGGGCCGGTGCTCGGAGTTGATGCGGCGGGGGAGGGGCTTGGGCGGCCGCTCTGGGGCGTCGCTGGAATCTGAGAAGGCTAGAAGGACAGGGAGGAGAATAGAACAGCATTCCCATCACAAACCACAGAACGACAAGCGGCATCCACATTCACAATCCTGTACTCCTGCCCAAATCTCGATTCGCAATCGGAGGTCTTGAAGACGCCATAAGGGTGCTCTGAGATAATATGTATAAATATAGGAATACAACACTAGAGAAAACCTTGTTAAATAAACAGGGTTGTGTAACCGTTCGAGACGCATAGGGCCAGGAGTTTCTCCTCAACACGACTGGTCTGGAAAAACTCTGGGCTCTAGTAACAGAATTAGCTATTTATTTAACTCAAATCTGGTGCACCGTTTTGTCGTACATGGTCTCTATCAAACAAACTACCTAGTGCCCAGTGTTCCCTGGTCAGATCAGGAAAAAACTCCCCGCCCTACAAATTAACTATAGGGGTCTGAAACAGGTGGCTCTGAAGCGAACGCTTACAGGCGGATGCTCCGGGCTCGCTATCCATGGAGAGACGGTTGAAGGCGGCGCTGGAAGTGGCCCCCAGCTCGGACAGGGTGCGCCGGGCCGGGGCCATGGGCAACGCTGGTTTGGGGATGTCGTAGCCGTTTTCCTCCTCTACCTCCTCAGGGGGCTCCCGGACCGGGCAGGGGGTCTCCCAGATGGGACAATTGGTACTGGCCAAGGGGGGCAGCTCAGAGTAATCTGAGGAACGGAGAGATTCACAGTGGGGTCAGAAGGGTGAAATGAAACAATGGCATTTGAATCTCTTTGAATAGAATGGAATTGAATAGAATACAGAGGGGATAGAATAGAATACAGTGGGGATAGAATAGAATACAGTGGGGATAGAATAGAATACAGTGGGGATAGAATAGAATACAGTGGGGATAGAATAGAATACAGTGGGATAGAATAGAATACAGTGGGGATAGAATAGAATACAGTGGGGATAGAATAGAATACAGTGGGATAGAATAGAATACAGTGGGATAGAATAGAATACAGTGGGTTAGAGTAGAATACAGTGGGAGAGAATAGAATACAGTGGGGATAGAATAGAATACAGTGGGGATAGAATAGAATACAGTGGGGATAGAATAGAATACAGTGGGAGAGAATAGAATACAGTGGGGATAGAATAGAATACAGTGGGAGAGAATAGAATACAGTGGGTTAGAATAGAATACAGTGGGAGAGAATCGAATACAGTGGGGATAGAATAGAATACAGTGGGGATAGAATAGAATACAGTGGGGATAGAATAGAATACAGTGGGAGAGAATAGAATACAGTGGGAGAGAATAGAATACAGTGGGTTAGAATAGAATACAGTGGGGATAGAATAGAATACAGTGGGAGAGAATAGAATACAGTGGGAGAGAATAGAATACAGTGGGAGAGAATAGAATACAGTGGGGATAGAATAGAATACAGTGGGGATAGAATAGAATACAGTGGGAGAGAATAGAATAGCGGGATAGAATAGAATAGCGGGATAGAATAGAATAGTGGGATAGAATAGAATACAGTGGGATAGAATAGAATACAGTGGGATAGAATAGAATACAGTGGGATAGAATAGAATACAGTGGGATAGATCAGTGGGCTAAAATGAGAATAGAGCTGGAGTGCTGAACTAGGTAAAGATGGGGTATACTGCATGTGTGTTTATAATAAGCAGAATTAGATATGGTTTCGAACAGAGTGGCCATAAAGTACTGGTCAATAGTGAACTACGTAGTGAAAATGGTGCCATTTGGCACGTAGACAGTGTTGCGGTAGGGCAGTACCAGAGTCTCTGGCCAGGTGAGCCTGGACCTGGACGTTATACATGGCTTCATACATTTGAGGTCCTTCATCCAGGTCATTCAGCATGGGCCTACCAAACACAGGAAAGGGGGGGGAAACTAATAGGACATGATATCATATGGCCAGTAATTATTTTTATTTTTTTAACTTGTGTTTTTTACTATTGACGTGCAAATCAAATGTCAGAATAAGAAAACACATAACAGAAGATGTACACAGTACCGCCTACAATATCATCATCATTATCAACAAACTTACAGTGAAGGGTTTTTCAATGAGAGGATATGCTGACTTATAGCAGAGGGTGCTTACCATGAGTTGAGAGAGGTAGGCTGGGGGGGTTTGGGGACTGGGGTCTCTGCCATGGGGACCAGGACGGGCCGAGAGGTGGGGATCATGTAGTCGGACTCCTCATCACTCTCGTAGGCCTCCTCCCCAGCCACTGGCTTCAGACCTGGGTGGGGTCTGACAACGCAGGGAGAAAGAGGGGGACACTTCATATAACCAGGGCCAGGAGATTTTGGGACCTGATCAGGGAAAACGCAGGGTTCTGAGCTATACACCTAGGACAGAGTTTTTCATGGGTCACTTGGTCAGGAAAAACTCCTGGCCCTATACAGTGGGGAGAACAAGTATTTGATAACCTGCAAAATCGGCAGTGTTTCCTTCTTACAAAGCACGTAGAAGTGTGTAATTTTTTTATCATAGGTACACTTCAACTGTGAGAGACGGAATCTAAAACAAAAATCCAGAAAATCACATTGTATGATTTTTAAGTAATTAATTTGCATGACATAATTATTTGATCACCTACCAACCAGTAAGAATTCCAGCTCTCACAGACCTGTTAGTTTTTCTTTAAGAAGCCCTTCAGTTCTCCACTCATTACCTGTATTAACTGCACCTGTTTGAACTCGTTACCTGTATAAAAGACACCTGTCCACGCACTCAATCCAACCTCTCCACAATGGCCAAGAACAGAGAGCTGTGTAAGGACATCAGGGATAAAATTGTAGACCTGCACAAGGCTGGGATGGGCTACAGGACAATAGGCAAGCAGCTTGGTGAGAAGGCAACAGCTGTTGGCGCAATTATTAGAAATTGGAAGAAGTTCAAGATGACGGTCAATCACCCTCGGTCTGGGGCTCCATGCAATATCTCACCTCGTGGGGCATTAATGATCATGAGGAAGGTGAGGGATCAGCCCAGAACTACACGGCAGGACCTGGTCAATGACCTGAAGAGACCTGGGGCCACAGTCTCAAACCAAACCATTAGTAACACACTACGCCGTCATGGATTAAAATCCTGCAGCGCACGCAAGGTCCTCCTGCTCAAGCCAGCGCATGTCCAGGCCCGTCTGAAGTTTGCCAATGACCATCTGGATGATCCAGAGGAGGAATGGGAAGGTCATGTGGTCTGATGAGACAAACATAGAGCTTTTTGGTCTAAACTCCACTCGCCGTGTTTGGAGGAAGAAGAAGGATGAGTACAACCCCAAGAACACCATTCCAACCGTGAAGCATGGAGGTGGAAACATCATTCTTTGGGGATGCTTTTCTGCAAATGGGGACAGGACGACTGCACCGTATTGAGGGGAGGATGGATGGGGCCATGCATCGCGAGATCTTGGCCAACAACCTCCTCCTCTCAGTAAGAGCATTGAAGATGGGTCGTGGCTGGGTCTTCCAGCATGACAACGACCCGAAACACACAGCCAGGGCAACTTAGGAGTGCAGTGTGTGCAAACATGGTCAAGAACTACAGGAAACGTATGATCTCTGTAATTGCAAACAAAGGTTTCTGTACCAAATATTAAGTTATGCTTTTCTGATGTAAAAATCATACAATGTGATTTTCTGGACTTTTGTTTTAGATTCCGTCTCTCACAGTTGAAGTGCACCTATGATACAAATTACAGACCTCTACATGCTTTGTAAGTAGGGAAAACCTGCAAAATCAGCAGTGTATCAAATACTTGTTCTCCCCACTGTACATCATACAACACATTCACACAGCAGGGAGAGGAGTGTGTGCACTTTACGGTACCTTGTTGACAGAGCATAGATGGCATTTGCCGAGATTGAAGGCTTCACTTTGGGGTTGTCATACGCCTGACTGCCAGACGCCGTACCTCCAAAACTCTGGCGAGGAACAAGAGAAGACCGACAAGACACACAGTCACACACAGCTAGTCGTATTTCTGTAAATACCAATTTGTGATCGCCATACAAATTGTACACCGTCTTGGCATAGGTTAAATCCATGTCTGTGAAACCACATTTAACCAACGGCTCTAACAGAAGATTGTATTAGACCTGGGCTCCCTTCTCCAGCTGATGGTCCAGACTGAGCGAACTGTTGTTCCTCTGTCCGTCGGTGCATCCGTCTAGCACTGAGGGTAGGGCCAGGGGGAGCGAGTGTCTGTTGGAGAGCTCCCGGACCCCCCGCGTGTCTCCCACACTGGGTGGCTGTCCGGGGGCCTTGGGCACTGGCCTGGGGTTCCAGTCGGCCAGGTTGCGGTTGGGCGGGGCCGGGGGCAGCTTGGGCTCCCCCAGGGGGGTGCAGGGTAGGGGCCGTCTGCCGAGCCATCCGTCAGGCCCGGCAGAGAGAGGTCTGTCTGGGGGAGGAGGGGGTGGCAGGTCCCTCAGGGCTGGGGGCAGGGGGAGAGGCTTGTCCTTGTGGTGGGAGGACGCCTACGGGAAAGGAGAGCACAATTACAGACCACGAGGACAATCAATTGAATCTGTTTTCAAAGGAAGAAGTAGCCTACTTCACATGAGTATTTGTCAACTTATTACGGAAGCACATTAATTAACAGCAAATTATTACGGAAGCACATTAACTAACAGCTGTCAAGCCTTTGGTTTTTTTAAAGAAAGTTGTTTGAGGTTTTTGGTTGAATTATTATTGTTTTTTATTTCTAGTCAACCTCCACTGTCTTCCAACAGTGGCTAAATAGGCCCCTCTCTCACACATTTCAACTTGTGACATTCCCATTTGTCTATTGCTGTTTGATGAGCAGAGAGCTTGCCTTGGATGTGGCCCCTGGGCTGGATGCTCCTGGGGGGTTAGGTGGTCGGTGCTGCAGGAGGTCAAGGCGGGGGGCACGGGGGGCAGGGAGGACTGGGGCGCCAGGGACATGGGCGAGGGGGGACGCTCCACCTGCAACGCACCAACATCCCCACCCCACAGCTCAGGAAGAGAGTTCTGGATACTTTTCACTGCACTTACTCTTCAAAACCAGGGGGGAGAAAACAAAAAACTTTCCCCCATCACGTCAAAGCTGTGTGTGTAGTCTCACTCTCAAAGTAGTCGTCTATTCAAGCTTACTCCACTGGCTGAGTTCTGACGTGTTACAGACAGACAGCCAAGAGATGCCGGCTCACAAGAGGAGAAAAAGAAAGGGGCCCTCCACATCAAATACCTGGAAGAAGCAAAGCTAACCCTGACCTTAGAAGTCAAAGATGAAAGCGATGCGATCTTACACTCTGAAGGTGCGAGAAAGAGAGAGGGAGAGAGTTCCTCAGAACAGTTCAGTTCACAGCAGGGGTGCTCAACTATAGTCCACAAGGATTACAGTAGGCTATGTGCCCAAATTCAGTAGGCAAACTTAGAGAAAAATTCTGTCACAAATAATACGTTTCTATCTGAACGTTCCACAGTGTTGCGCCTTGCTGAACGTGGCCCAGGGATAGAGGAAGAGTAATGTATTAAGATTGGGGGGGAAAGCTGATCCTAGACCTGTCACCCAGAGAAAACTTCACCCGGGAGCTATAGAGAAGAGGGCTCCATAATCAGCTTTAGGCCCCAGCTAGACCACGCTCACCTTGGAACAGGCCAGCTTGCTCATCATGAGGTGGGGGTCGTCCAGCCGGTCGTCGTCGTCATCGTCGTAGCTGGGCGAGGGGGCGCCCTCTGCCCCAAACAGGCCCCTACAGGAGCCGCCTATGGGGTCCTTGGGGTCAAAGGGGTCAACCACGATGGGCTCCGTGCCCTTGATCTCACAGCGGCAGAACGGGCAGCCCTGACCCTCCGACTCCTGAAGGAGAAGAAAAGAAGAGAGAGGGACAGAGTTGGGGATTAGGGAAATTCATGTCGATATGGAGGACGCATATACATGCACCCACATACACACTTCCGCCCGCTGACCCACTGATCCACCCAACCCAGCAAGTGTGAAAGAGACTAGGGGTACAGTACCTGCCAGGCGGTGAGACAGGAGGTACACATGAGGTGACCGCAGGGCTCGATCTTCACGTCCTTGTCGTTCTCCGCACAGATCTTACACAGCTGGAAGGTGGAGCCCATCTCACAGTACAGCTCATATTGCTCCTGAGGACATGCACACAGTCAGCCATGGGATTTCAGGAGGCCTCCCTGAGCACAGGGTAACACATTCATACAAACAGAGCACATTAAAGCACCCTTAGTTGAGTTTGGTTCGTACCGTATGCGGCCACTGAAAAGAGCCAGGGTCAAGTTCAGGAGGACACAGCACGGCAAAACATTTTGAAACAGACAACTAAATGAGAATTTTCTACTGGGCAAGTTCATATGCGTTTCACTCAGTTTCAAATCTTTTTCCCTACTAAACAGGACCCAAGATTCAGTGCAGTATGTCCTGTGAGGTTATGAATGCGAGCGAGCGAGCGAGCGAGACAGAGACAGAGAGAGACCCACCTGTGTGACTTTAATATGGTCTTGTGGCGATGGCTCACACAGTCCTGTGAGGTCTGGGTTCTGGGTGCGCCCGTCGGGGAACAGGTAGCTGGGCAGAGGAGATGGAACTCTGGTCACTCACAAGGTTAAAGCAACACACATAGGTTGTCTCAAATGACACCCTATTCCCCTTATAAAGTACACTACTACTGACTAGAACCACACTGGGCTGCCACATAGGATCAAAAGCACGGCACAATATGGGGAATAGGGTGTAATTTGAGTCACAGCCTTACTGCATGCTTTTGACTATATCTTTCATGTAACCTTGAGGCCTAAGTGATACTTTCATAGTGGCTTTATAGAACACATGTATCAGGCTCTTTGCAAAGCAAACCTTTCCACAGACTAATTCAGCATTTGATTACAGGTTTGAAGATACTTACCACAGCGTTTATAAAAAAAAAAAAAAAAAACTGAAGTTTGAACACCGGCATACTCGAGGACAGTGGTTCCCAACTCCGGTCCTCGAGTACCCTCCAACAGTACACCTTTCTGTTGAAACCCCAGACAAACACATCTCAATTCAACTTGTCAAGGGGTTGATGATTAGTTGACAAGTAGAATCAGGTGTGCTTGTCCGGGACCACAAGAGAAAGGTGTACTGCTGGGGCTACTCGTGTGTGGAAGCACTGCTGTAGGAGACGATATTATATACACTGTCCACCCAAACTACTGCACGTTGCAAACCAAACTCTCCTGTTGCTTATGAAAACAGATGAGGCGGACATGGAGTCGTGGCCGACGCAACATGAGACGTGTTGGTTTGAGTTCAGTGGCGTAGGGACTTTGAGACGTATCCACATTGTTTATATGGGCGAGGGAGGAGACAGAAATACAGGCGAGACAGAAAGACCGACAGAGAGAGAGACAGACAGGCGAGACAGAAAGAGAGAGACCGACACAGAGAGAGAGAGAGGTTAGTAAACTCACAATCCTTCCCGGAAGCCGTCGATGAGGGCCTGGAAGAGGGGCTTGTTGTGGGGGATGGTCTGCAGGATGTTCCCATCTGCAGTGACGTAGCCGATGGCCCACTGGCCCAGCCGCGTGCAGCTCAGCCTGAAGATGTAGCTGTGGAACACACACATACACACCAAGGACTAATGACAACAGGGGAGGGGGGGACGAAATAAAATGCCATATCCCAGCTCATCCCCACCCTAAACAAACTCCTGGTGAGCTTCCCTGCACTGAGTTCAATACTAAATGACATATTTTCAGTAACAAGCCTTTTATAAAGCAATTGTGGGCATTACAAGCTTAGTAAACAATATACGGTTATAAATTGTACTGCTTATAGTGTGAGTGTGCTTACAATGCAGTATATATGCACTGCTTGTAAATGTTCATACATCACAGAATCCTCAAATATTATCAGTATGAATATACACTATCCATAAATAGCTAAGTAAAGCTTATCATTTTAACATCATTATAAAGCGTCACCAAATTTGTCAACTCTGCCTAAGAGGTGAATGAAGGCTAAATACTGGCCGCGTTGTGTCACACACTTGCGCTCTGTTGGAGCGAGTATTGACATCAGCCCAGTCTCTACAATACGTCCTATTGATGCTAGGTACCACGCCGTTCCATGTGCCACAGTGGGCACGTGAGACAGGGGGGTGACTGGCGCCTTCTGGGTCATTGTGTAAGTGTGTGTTAGGTTGGTGGTGCAAGGTTGGCTTTGTTAGTGGTGTGTAAGCTCATGACAGACAGACTGTGTAAGAATGCAGTGTGCTGAACAGTTGTCTAAGTAGCTGTATTGGAGCGTGAGAGTACGCGACAGCACGGGCAAGTCAGTGAGTTGATCATTTATTTGTAAATATGCAGAGTAATGGTTATAATGAGTTGGTAACTTGATTTGAAAGTGCATAATAAACAGCAGCATCTGTCACTGTGTTTGTGCTTTGACATATGCTATGTGTGTGTGGGTGTGTGTGTGTGTTGACGTGATCGTGTCAGTGTTGCATGCGTCTGTGTACGTGTACGTATGTCGTCTCTCACTGACCTGCCAGGTTTGTGGATGAACTTCTGCAGCCGGGCCTTGACCTCATCGTAGGTGAGGAAGGCCATGTAGCCCGGGTGAGTCACCGCCAGGCTGTTCCAGTTCCTCAGCAGAGATGACCAAGGCTGTATACACACACACACACACACGCAGAGCGTGAGTCCCGTCGTCCCGGAGTGGTACAACACCGTGGTACAACGTTGAGAGCAATGCACGAAATCATGACTGACTCTTAAAGCTCCCTTTACTTTCTGCAGAGATGCAACCCTGTCTTCATATCAGATCTGGCCCCGGGGATGGTAATGTGGTAACGACAGTGAGAAGCTACGAAGGTACTGTACTAAGAGTCAATCACCCTGCGCTGCACCACGCCTGCCTGCTTGACTCAAATTAGAGTGTTACTCCGCCGGGAGTGGGAGGAGGGACGGACGGATTCACAGAGTACACTGACACACCATGAGGAACTATTTTCAGCTGGCTGGTCTTAAAATGTATGCGTGGTGGAAAGAGGAAATAGAGTTAGGCCAGTGATTGTGAAAGTTATACTGCTAGCAATGGAAGCTAATGCGCTATAAACCTCTTTAAAAATGTACTTAGCAATTAGCTAGCATACATAGCGGTACAAAGGGGGATCCACACCAGTGAGTTTATGCTGTCCTTTGACACGTCAAAAACAGTGAAAGAAATTGTGAAGTGAATTCATGCTGATGGTTTAGAGGAAACACAACAAAAAAATAAAGTGGACACACAATGACCAAAGACCTAGCCTTGTTCAACACAGTTAACCAATGGGTTATGCACGTGTGGTGACCCAACAGACAACAAAATGGCACTCAGGGTTGACTTCAGCTTCAGTCACAATATGACCAGAAAGAAAGCTACGTGTTCATCTTTACCTCAACCGCTACCAGGTGCTAAGTGTCATGCATGCAGCATCACCAATATGAGCCATTAGCAAACCTACTACTTGTCATGACTCTCCTGGTCGAGGATCCAAGACCTCAGATCAGCTTGGCAAAAGGCTGACAGATAGCCAGACTAGAGGTCAACTGATTAATCGGAATGGCCGATTAATTAGGGCCGATTTCAAGTTTTCATAACAATCGTAAATCGGTATTTTTGGACGCCGATTTAAAAAAAATATATTATTATTTATTTTTTTACACCTTTATTTAACGAGGCAAGTCAGTTAAGAACACATTCTTATTTTCAATGACGGCCTAGGAACGGTGGGTTAACTGCCTTGTTCAGTGGCAGAACGACAGATTTTTACCTTGTCAGCTCAGGGATTCAATATTGCAACCTTACGGTTACTAGTTCAACGCTCTAACCACCTGCCTCACGAGGAGACTGCCTGTTACGCAAATGTAGTAAGAAGCCAAGGTAAGTTGCTAGTTAGCATTAAACTTATCTTATAAAAAACAATCAATCAATCATAATCACTAGTTATAACTACACATGGTTGATGATATTACTAGTTTACCTAGCGTGTCCTGCGTTGCATATAATCAATGCGGTGTGCATTCGCGAAAAAGGACTGTCGTTGGTCCAACGTGTACATTAACCATAAACATCAATGCCTTTCTTAAAATCAATACACAGAAGTATATACTTTTACAACTGATTATTTAGCTAAAAGAAATCCAGGTTAGCAGGCAATATTAACCAGGTGAAATTGTGTCACTTCTCTTGCGTTCATTGCAAGCAGAGTCAGGGTATATGCAACAGTTTGGGCAGCCTGGCTCGTTGTGAACTAATTTGCCAGAATTTTACACAATTATGACATAACATTGAAGGTTGTGCAATGGAACAGCAATATTTAGACTTAGGGATGCCATCCATTAGATAAAATACCGAACGGTTCTGTATTTCACTGAAAGAATAAAGTTTTGTTTTCGAAATGATAGTTTCTGGATTCGACCATATTAATGACCTAAGGCTTGTATTTCTGTGTGTTATTATGTTATAATTAAGTCTATGATTTGATAGAGCAGTCTGATTGAGCGATGGTAGGCACCAGCAGTGAGCGATGGTAGGCATCAGCAGGCTCGTAAGCATTCATTCAAACAGCACTTTTGTGCATTTTGCCAGCAGCTCTTTGCTATGCTTCAAGCATTGCGCTGTTTATGACTTCAAGCCTATCAACTCCATAGATTAGGCTGGTGTAACTGATGTGAAATGACTAGCTAGTTAGCGGGTGCGCACTAATAGCATTTCAAACGTCACTCGCTCGGAGACTTGGAGTAGTTGTTCCCCTTGCTCTGCATGGGTAATGCTGCTTCGAGGGTGGCTGTTGTCGATGTGTTCCTAGTTTGAGCCCAGTTAAGAGCGAGGAGAGGGACGGAAGCTATACTGTTACACTGGCAATACTAAAGTGCCTATAAGAACATCCAATAGTCAAAGGTATATGAAATACAAATGGTATAGAGAGAAATAGTCCTATAATTCCTATAATAACTACAACCTAAAACTTCTTACCTGGGAATATTGAAGACTCATGTTAAAAGTAACCACCAGCTTTCATATGTTCTCATGCTCTGAGCAAGGAACTTAAACGTTAGCTGTCTTACATGGCACATATTGCACTTTTACTTTCTTCTCCAACACTTTGTTTTTGCATTATTTAAACCAAATTGAACTGCTGCAGGAGGGACTGGTGCACTCACAAAATAGGTGGCATCATGAGGGTAAACATTGTGGATATATTGAAGCAAGATCTCAAGACATCAGTCAGGAAGTTAAAGCTTGGTTGCAAATGGATCTTCTAAATGGACAATGACCCCAAGCATAATTCAAAAGTTGTGGCAAAATGTCTTCAGGACAACAAAATCAAGGTATTGGAGTGGCCATCACAAAGCCCTGACCTCAATCCTATAGAATATTTGTGGGCAGAACTGAAAAAGTGTCTGCGAGCAAGGACTCAGTTACACAACTTATTGTGGGGATCTTGTGGAAGGCTACCGGAAACATTTGACCCAAGTTAAACAATTTAAAGGCAATGCTGCCAAATACTAATTGTGAGTATGTAAATCATTCTCTCTACTATTATTCTGACATTTCACATTCTTAAAATAAAGTGGTGATCCTAACTGACCTAAAACAGGGAATTTGTACTAGGATTAAATGTCAGGAATTGTGAAAAACTGAGTTTAAATGTATTTGGCTAAGGTGTAAGTACACTTCTGACTTCAACTGTACATTGCATTTCTTACCCAGACGGACGGTGGTTCATGTGCAAGGTATATGATTAATGTGAGAATAGTTATAGAATGTATCCACGATAAACGTCCCTTTATCTCCCTCTTTCCCCACCCCCTCTCCATTGTGTAACAAGCCGTCAGATCTTGTCAGTCCACAAGGGACTTTTGTCTCATGTAAGTGTGTATGTGTATTCTGTGTAATTATTTAGTTAGTAAATAAATGATTACATCAATTTGTGTAGAACTGAATAAATCAGAAAAGGCTGGGGTTCTTGCCGATTCAAGAAGTCTGCGACGTTCAGAATGAGACTGATATGAGGTAATGATTAAAAAATGACAGTTATCGATATATGTTATGTTAGTGATGCACCGATATTACATTTTTGGCCCGATACCGATATCTGATATTTTACTTGCCAAAAGAAACGCTGCCCGATATTTACAAATTTAGCGGCCTTTTAAACATTCTAGTACAGTTAAACACACACACAAACACACACAGAGGTCAAAGGCACTCCATCTTAATGCAAGAGGCGTCACTCCAGTCCCTGGTTCGAATCTAGGCTGTATCACATCCGGCTGTGATTAGGATTCCCATAGTGCGGCGCATAATTGGCCCAGCATCATCCGTGCAGTCTTTGGAATTAATAATTATTTTTAACTTCTTATTGCTTGGGGGGCCGTATTGAGTAGCTTGGATGAATAAGGTTCCCAGAGTAAACTGCCTGCTACTCATGCCCAGAAGCTAAGATATGCATATTATTAGGATTTGGATAGGAAACACTCTAAAGTTTCTAAAACTGTTTGAATGATGTCTGTGAGTATAACAGAACTCATATGGCAGGCAAAAACCTGAGAAAAAATCCAACCAGGAAGTGGGAAATCTGAGGTTTTTAGTTTTCAACTCTTTGCCTATCCAAGATACGGTGTACATTTGGTCCAATTGCACTTCCTAAGGCTTCCACTAGATGTCCACAGTCTTTAGAACCTTGTTTCAGGTTTCTACTGTGAAGGAGGCGAAAATAAGAGCTGATTGAGTAAGAGGTCTGCCGAAAGGCCATGAGCTGACCACGCTCGCTCCCGTGAGAGAGAGCTGCGTTCCATTGCATTTCTAAAGACAAAGGAATTCTCCGGTTGAAACATTATTGAAGATTTATGTTAAAAACATCATAAAGATTGATTCTATACATCGTTTGACATGTTTCTACGAACTATAATGGAATTGTTTAACTTTTTGTCTGGCCTGCGCGTCGTGAATTTGGATTTGTGAACTGAAGGACATAAATGGACTTTATCGAACAAAACAAACATTTATTGTGGAGCTGGGACTCTGATGAAAATCAAAGGTAAGTGAATATTTATAATGCTATTTCTGACTTCTGTTGACTCCACAACATGGCGGATATCTGTATGGCTTGTTTTGGTCTCTGAGCGCTGTACTCAGATTATAGCATGGTGTGCTTTTTCGGTAAAGCTTTTTTGAAATCTGACACAGCGGTTGCATTAAGGAGAAGTTTATCTAAAGTTCCATGCATAACCCTTGTATCTTTTATCAATGTTTACTTTGAGTATTTCTATAAATTGATGTGGCTCTCTGCAAAATCACCGGATGTTTTGGAAGCAAAACATGACTGAACGTAACACGCCAATGTAAACTGAGATTTTTTGATATAAATATGAACTTTATCGAACAAAACATACATCTATTGTGTAACATGAAGTCCTATGAGTGTCATCTGATGAAGATCATCAAAGGTTAGTGATTCATTTTATCTTATATTTCTGCTTTTTGTGACTCCTCTCTTTGGCTGGAAAAATGGCTGTGTTTTTCTGTGACTAGGTACTGACCTAACATAATCAGATGGTGTGCTTACGTCGTAAAGCCTTTTTGAAATCGGACACTGTGGTGGAGTTAACAACAAGTTTATCTTTAAAATGGTGTAAAATACTTGTATGTTTGAGGAATTTTAAATTTCAAAGATTTCTGTTGTTTGAATTTGGCGCCCTGCACTTTCACTGGCTCAGCCATAAGACTTGCCTAGTTAAATAACGGTTACACACACATCATTTTTGTTGGCATTTACACATGTCCCCATTACTAGTAAAACAATCAAAACCTGTTTCTTTCACTTACTTGCTGTGCTGTTTCGTTATTAATTTGTTCAGTCGTTTCATTCTCAACCAGAATTTCTATGGAACGCCGTTTGGGTCTTTGCGTGTAAAAAAGATACACGTCAAATAGTGTTATTACACAACATCTACTTCAGTAGCTATAGTTAGCTAGCTAACTATATAGCTAGCTAGCTAACTATATAGCTAGGTCTCATCTAAAATAACCCTAATTTATAAGACAGTTCTTATTTGATTAATGGTTGTCGGACCCATCAATGTGAAGCTAGCCACAATAAGCATTAGGCACAATAACGGAATTTGCGGTGAGCCTTCAAAATAAAACCTTTTATTTTGAAGGCAAACCGCAAATTCCGTTATTGTGCCTAATGCTTATTGTGGCTAGCGTCACAACACATAACCAACCTGGTGCGGTTGAGCCTCACTAGCCAGATGAAGCTAGCTGGCTGCTTATAACGTTAGCTTTGGGCAACAGGGTTAAGTTGCTGACTAGCTATTTATTTTCATGAACTGAAGTTCAATAGGCGAACAACAAGTGGCAACCTAGCTAATACTTACTGACGAGAATTCTTAAATCATTGCTAAGAATAATGAAATTGACTTTAGGTTCTACTGGTCATTGTTTTCAGGTTGGCTGTATTGGTGCTAGCTAGGTACCACGCTAAAGCTAGCTACTCCAGAAGTTGCGGTTGACCAAATGATGCTTTATTACCAACACGGTATTGTAAACACAGTTTGTGGCCGGTGTTTGCTAGTTTGCAGACTTTTTTGTACAGCTTTGACAGTGCTACTGTATCTTTTTTGACACACAAAGACCCAAATGGCATTCCATAGTATGTATGTTGTGAAGCTACACAAGCTAACTCTGGTAGGAAAACACCTGAAAAATAGTGCACTTGGTAGTGTGTACTGGTGCTCGACCAGTCGGCAAAAGCCAACATCACCCACGACAGAGAACGGTTGATTGTCAAGGGCAATGAAATCCATTATCTTGGCGTTAATGGATTTCGCCTTTGAGTTGTCTCGCTGAAATTTTGTTACTCTTGCAAATGACTGCTCGATCCACACAACAGACATTGTGAGTTAGTTTAGGAATGAGTTTGATTCGGGAGATGGTAACTCGTTAAACAACAACTTTCGTGGTGCCCGAAATTCCAAATGAGTTAGTTGTTACGTGATTAATTACATCTGGTAACAATTACACATAAGTTAGTTGATTCTATAAAGAACACTCATCACATTAATCAAAGCCACGTCACGACATACTGCACTGAACCTAACCATCAGATACCACAGAGGAGCCATAGTTAGAGATAAGACATCAATGGCAGACAGCAGTCCTAATTATACATTTACTAATACCAGCATTTTTATCATCAGTTTGGCTATTGTATAAAGGAAGGGAGCCAGTAGCAAATGCATACGTCACAAATGGCACCCTATTCCATATAGTGCACTACTTCTAAACAGACCACCCTGTCTTGTGTTACTAACTGGAAATGATGCTTCCATCCTACTGCAGTGTCTCCTTCAGCCATCTATCCATCATTCAGGTTGATTCACATGCTGATGAGAAGCATGACCTTGATGTCCATGGGCTTCAAAAGAACACGAGCCGCTGTCGGCAAACACGCAGCGGCTATTTCTAGGGCGCTTCTAAAAACCCAAATAAAGAGCCTGTATTCAGCTGTTCAGCATGACTCGCAGCCAGCCATCTCGGTTGAACCGCATCCAATCCACTCACAATCACAGGGAGCTAGCTACGGCCTAATGAAATAAAGAAACCATCAAATCAAATATTAGTTGTCCCTGAGAAACAACAAGAAGAAACAGATGACTAAATGGGGAACATTTATATAATCCTTCACTTGTAGGTTTTGAAATTGCCATGTAAGTGGCGTGGGTCACATTCATTAGGCACCAAACAGAAGAAAATGGATTGAAACAAGGAGCAACTACTTGGACTTGTACAATAAGAAACACCTTATTTCCATTTTCTGTCGCAAAATGTTTTACAATATTTCCCGGTGCGTGTCCTAATGAATACAACCCTGTGCTTTGTGCATCATAAAGCTAACTATAGTGAGACAATTACTTAGTTGGTTGTTGGTCCTTTAGCAGCAACAAACATGACGTATGTGAAGAAGAGCAGCGGAGGTGGGGGGGGGGGGGGGGAGCCCGGACACAGATTCATCTATATTGAAACCAGTCCAAGACTAGGCTTAAACTTAATCTTCAATGCAACTAGAATAGAATCTGAAGTGTCAGATTCCGAGGTCCTTTGTGTCAGGACGAATGTTGTGGTACAGTTTGTGCCTCACAGTTGATCAGCAGGCCCAGTAAGCACTCTCTGTACAGTGGCCACTTAACGACTTGATAGAATTAGCCCAAAAACACCACTCCTCTCCAAGGCACTTAATTTCATCCAGTCTCCTGACTCCCTGCAAAGCAACGATTCAAAACTGGTGGGTCGCGACCCAGGTTTGAATGGGTTGTGAGTGTTCTCTAAATATATACGCCAGTCTGAATTGAAATGACTAAGACCAGGGAGAAAGTGTGTAGAAATAACAAAGAACCTTTACATTTAAATAATTTAACCTCCAAATTACTTTTCTTCAATCACAGTATTTTCAATATAGAATTATTCATTTAGAGTATTTGGTTGATTTTATAGTCTCAAACCAGAATATGGGTAAAATTGAATTATTTAAAATGAAAAAGATGGGACTGTTGTTCCCTTGTCATATAATTGGCACATTTACTATCAATATAGAATAAAAACAGTTTTCCAGATTGCATTTTGGCAAAAATAAATAAAATCACGATGCGAATATTGGATCGCGACTTAGACAACCTGGTTCAACATGGGTCCCGAAGCAAAACCAGTTGAGAACCACTTCTGTAAAGAAGAGTTGGAGCATGCATTATGCCAACAACAAGGGGCGGCAAGAGGCCTCTATTCAGCCTGGACACACGTGAAGCAGCCACTCAACTCAAAACACTGGCTCCCTGTCTCTCTCTCAGCAGGCAGGGATGCAGACAACTGCCACCCAATAACACACAGCAGAGAAATTGCCACAATAGTCTTGCTTTGGCAAACTCATGTGTAGTTAGAAAGTGTGGCTATGGTAATGAGCATTGTTAGACCCTTTTCTCGACTTATCGCTCAAGAGATATTGTGTACGATGTCGCAGTGGTGTGTAGCACAAATGGGGCTGTGTGTGATTGTGTGTGTTTGCAACCATGTATACGTGTGACCATGCATCCAAGCTAGAGGTCGACCGATTAATCGGAATGGCCGATTAATTAGGGCCGATTTCAAGCTTTCATAAAAATCGGAAATCTGTATTTTTGGACACCGATTTGGATGATTTTTTATTTAGTATTTTTTTACACCTTTATTTTACTAGGCAAGTCAGTTAAGAACAAATTCTTATTTTCAATGGCGGCCTAGGAACAGTGGGTTAACTGCCTGTTCAGGGGCAGAACGACAGATTTTGTACCTTGTCAGCTTGGGGATTCAAGCTTGCAACCTAGTCCAACGCTCTAACCACCTACTTGCACTCCACAAGGAGCCGGCATGTTACGCAAATGCAGTAAGAAGCCAAGGGAAGTTGCTAGCTAGCATTAAACTTATCTTATAAAAAACAATCAAGGAGGGCCTCCCAGGTGGCGCAGTGGGCTAAGGCTCTGTCGCAACCGGCCACGACCGGGGGCGAGGCACAATTGGCCAAGCATCGTCCGGGTTATGGAGGGTTTGGCCGGTAGGGATATCCTTGTCTCAGGTGAAATTGGGGAGAAAAAGGGGGTAAAATTCCCAAATAAAAATAAATAATCAATAAATCATAATCACTAGTTAACTACACATGGTTGATGATATTACTAGTTTATCTAGCGTGTCCTGCATTGCATATAATCGATGCGGTGCGCATTCGCGAAAAAGGACTGTCGTTGCTCCAACGTGTACCTAACCATAAACATCAATGCCTTTCTTAAAATCAATACACAGAAGTATGTATTTTTAAACCTGCATATTTAGCTAAAAGAAATTCAGGTTAGCAGACAATATTAACCAGGTGAAAATGTGTCACTTCTCTTGCATTCATTGCACGCAGAGTCAGGGTATATGCAACAGTTTGGGCCGCCTGGCTCGTTGCGAACTAATTTGCCAGAATTTTATGTAATTATGACATAACATTGAAGGTCGCGCAATGTAACAGGAATATTTAGACTTATGGATGCCACCTGTTAGTGAAATACGGAATCGTTCTGTATTTTATCTGAAAGAATAAATGTTTTGTTTTCGAGATGATGTTATCCGGATTCGACCATATTAATGACCAAAGGCTCGTATTTCTGTGTGTTATTATGTTATAATTAAGTCTATGATTTAATACTTGATAGAGCAGTCTGACTGAGCAGTGGTAGTCAGCAGCAGGCTCGTAAGCATTCATTCAAACAGCACTTTCGTGCATTTTGCCAGCAGCTCTTCTCAATCCGTCAAGCATTGAGCCATTTATGACTTCAAGCCTATCAACTCCCGAGATTAGGCTGGTGTAACCGATGTGAAATGGCTAGCTAGTTAGCGGGATGCGCACTAATAGCATTTCAAACGTCACTCGCTCTGAGACTTGGAGTAGTTGTTCCCCTTGCTCTGCATTGGTAATGCTGCTTTGAGGGTGGCTGTTGTTGATTTGTTCCTGGTTCGAGCCCAGGTAGGAGCGAGGAGAGAGACGGAAGCTATACTGTTACACTGGCAATACTAAAGTGCATATAAGAACATCCCATAGTCAAAAAGGAAAATGAAATATAAATCGTAGAGAGAGAAATAGTCCTATAATTCCTATAATAACTACAACCTAAAACTTCTTTCCTGGGAATATTGAAGACTCATGTTAAAAGGAACCACCAGCTTTCATATGTTCTCATGTTCTGAGCAAGGAACTTAACTTCTTGGATATAGTGGGCGCTATTTTAATTTTTGGATGAAAAACATTCCCGTTTTAAACAAGATATTTTGTCACAAAAAGATGCTCGACTATGCATATAATTGCCAGCTTTGGAAAGAAAACACTCTGACGTTTCCAAAACTGCAAAGATATTGTCTGTGAGTGCCACAGAACTGATGTTACAGGTGAAACCCAGATAAAAATCCAATCAGGAAGTGGCGCATTTTTTGAAACAGCCTCATGCCAATGACTCCTTATATGGCTGTGAAGGAGCTTGGAGTAAGCTTACGTTTTCCACGTTTTCCCCAAGGTGTCTGCAGCATTGTGACGTCTTTAGGCATTTCCATTGGAGAATGGCTGTAAGAAACAATATTGGGCGAGTGGACGCATGGTGTCTCCCGGAGAAAACGTTGCGTAAAATACTGAGGTAGCCATTTTTCCAATAGTTTCTTATGAGAAACCAACTGCCTCCACGGATATATTATTGAATACATATGTTAAAAACACTTTGAGGATGGATCCTAAACAACGTTTGCTGTGTTTCTGTCAATTTTATGGAGCAAATTTTGAAAAAAGTTTGGCGTTATAGTTGAAGTATTTTCGGTCGATTTCTCAGCCAAGCAGGATGAACAAACGTGACGTTTTTCACCTACAAAAATATTATTTTTGGAAAAAAGGAACATTTGCTATCTAACTGGGAGTCTCCTGAGTGAAAGCATCTGAAGTTCTTCAAAGGTAAATGATATAATTTGGTTGCTTTTCTTATTTTTGTGAAAATGTTGCCTGCTACCAGCACAGCCTAGCATAGCATTATGCCATGCTAAACTTACACAAATGCTTGTCTAGCGTTGGCTGTAACGCATATTTTGGAAATCTGAGAAGACAGTGTTGTTAACAAAAGGCAAAGCTTGTGTTTCAATATATTTATTTCATTTCATTTGCGATTTTCATGAATAGGAAACGTTGCGTTATGGTAATGCGCTTGAGGCTATGATTACGCTCCCGGATACGGGATTGCTCGTCGCTAGAGGTTAAACGTTAGCTTTCTTACATGGCACATATTGCACTTTTACTTTCTTCTCCAACACTTTGTTTTTGCATTATTTAAACCAAATTGAACATGTTTCATTATTTATTTGAGGCTAAATTGATTTTATGGAAGTATTATATTAAAATAAGTGTTAATTCAGTATTGTTGTCATTATTACAAATGCATTTTTTTATTTAGTCTATGTTTTATTAAATCGGCATAGGTTTTTTTTGGACCTCCAATAATCGGTATCGGCGTTGAAAAAATCATAATCGGTCGACCTCTAATCCAAGCTCATGTACGTGTGTGTTTGCGTGTGTCCATGTGTGTGTGTGCATGTGAGTGTCGGCCCAACCTGGAAGAGCCTGGTGAAGATATCAAACTCGAAGACGGAGATGTAGTCGTTGCAGGCGAGGTCGATGGTGGACTTGAGGGCCATGGCTTCCAGGCCCGAGCTAATGGGGTGGAACTCGTGCAGTGCCTGCCGGAACACCTTCCAAGGCACTATAGTCCTGAAAACACATCAGGACAACATGTTTACTATACTATACCCATTGAGCCGAACAAGCAACATTGATGCAGTTTAAACCTTCCCTGTTATTGCACTTAAAATGTCCGATCCCACTTCTGATTTGACCCTTAATATGGACGTTCCAAAAATGCCATTTGCTACAGTGCAATAATAGCGTTCAGGGCAGGGGTCAGCAATGACATTAAGTCATGGCCCGATTCTGTTCTTTTATGGACATTTTCGTCAGGCCATATGAAATCTTGTGGGCTTAATTTGGCCAGTTCCTTTTCCTGGTTCTGGGTGTTTACAGCAACTGACAAAAATGTGACTAATAAAACAAGCATAAACAAAAAAAATCTACTCAAGTAACTACTTCCCATCTGCTTATCTAGTCTACCTCACATAGCTTGAAAAGGTCGAAGCCATTTCTTTCTTCCTGTGCATCGTGTGGTGCATAAATATATCCAGTCTTACCACATAGATGTCAATACTTCCACCGTGAATAGCAGCAAATGTTTACTTTTTGCAGAGAGTAGAGGTGGACTCACTTGTCCCCAAACGATCTTCTCCAGAACTCGGCGGCGTCAGCCTTGGTGATTCGGAAGTTATCCCCCTGGAACAGGCCGTTGGGGAAGATGGCTTTGAGCTCGGCCAGCATGTGACTGAAGATCAGCGACAACTTGGTCAGGTTCCGTCTACAGAAGAGGAACAGAGAGAGAGTATTGTACAACTTCAGGTTAGATGGTTCCTCACCCTGAAAGTAGTCTTATGGGCCAGGAGAAAACAAACCCATGGATCGGTTGCCTTTAAATAGCCACTACACATATCAGCTAACTTTAGCCACCGATAGCGAACATGTCATGTTAACATGGCTTCGTAATTTCCACGCCACAACATAGATAGAAGCCAGGGGCTGAGCTTCATGGTGGAAGCTGAGAGAGAGAGATAGAGCGCCAGGAGGGACCAGACCCCCATCATGCTACACATGCTAGCCAAGGCCCTGGATGTGCAAGCTGGGGTTTGATGGGCAGAATGGAGGGTTGGTTGAGGGAGGTGAGGCCACGACATGCCTGGTACATTTTTCTGATTCCAGCCGCCCCTGGGCACATGAGCAGCGAGGTGGGGCAGACGGGCGAGCGCAGCGGCGGCAGAGGGGAGAAAGTGGGAAAGAAAAGCGCGTGATTTACGGGATAGCACAGTGAGGGATTGTGCGAGGCTCTTGGGGCCGGAGAAATTGACATGCACAAGAGAGCGCGAGTTTGGCGGCAGCAGCGTCGTCACAGCTGCCTCCAACCAGATTCTCCCTCTCACTCCACAATGCCAGCACAGAGGAAGGGTGGGGAAGGGAAGGGTGGGGAGAGAGAGAGGAGAGGACAGACTTAAAGATGAGCTCGAAAAGACAGTGAGGAGTGAGAACACAGACACCCTGACAAATTGTGCGAGTTGAGTGTGTGTGCGCGCACGCGCCTGTGGGGGCATTTCTCACACTCAACTGTAAAAGCGAGAAGAGAAAGAATATTTTTTGTGAATGGCTTTCCAGCTAAGCCTTAGAGCGAGTGAGCCATTCTATCTGCCCCGCTGGAAATCAGTCCTACGCCGCTTCCCCGCGTCGTAACCCTGGCAAAACTCAGCCTGTCTTACTAATCAATTCTCTTATCCCTCCTTTACACTTTTTAAAAATTTAAATGCATCAACAAAATGCATCAACAAAAATGGACTTAATTTATCTTAACAATTTATTTTCCACTGGAAAATTATGCCAATGAGTGCTCACATTTCAAGAAGGGGAAGTCCCGTGGGCATTACCGCCCCTAGCTAACAGAGTGGGCAGTGATGGCAAACAGAAAGAAAATTGAAGTCACCTTTACACACATCAGCGCGCGTGCACAAACATTGTTGCTGTGAGGGTAGTCTTGCATTGCCATACTGCCAAAATCACATCGCTATCACGCCTCCCTTAGAGATCTGGAGAATTTTGTATTGCAAGAATGGTATGAACGGTTTCCCAGCCACCCTCGCGCACTGTTGAATCTACTTATGTAGTAAACACTTTGAGTTCTGCCCAAGCAAGGCATTTGATATGCTGTGCGGCGTCACTGATTTACACCGGGTGTCCACCTCATTTAGCGTTTTTTTTTCTTTCACCATGAACTCCCCCAGGCTTCCAGTTTTAGGGAAGCCTGGTTCTTGACGAGGCTAGTGTGAGGGCATTGCTCTGTAGGTGGCAAAGTGCCCTCGGTGAAGCACACCTGCGCTCAGTCATTGTGTGTGTGTGTGTGTGTGTGTGTGTGTGTGTGTGTGTGTGTGTGTGTGTGTGGTCACCATTAAGTGAAACATTCTATAAAACAATGAGTTACTGTCAATCTGAGAGTGATATTGTAGCTTATGAGTTTACAGTGTGTGTGTGATTTCTTTCCTCATATCTCTGACTAGGGTAGGACTCTTGCTATGTATTTCTCTGTGCCACTGGGCATGGCACCAATGCTACAAGGAGAGGCAAGGGAGCCCTAACCCTTAAATGCATCGCCTGTATGTTGACTGATACAGAGACCAGCCTAGTGGACAGTGGAGTAGACAAGGAGAGGCAAGGGAGCCCTAACCCTTAAATGCATCGCCTGTATGTTGACTGATACAGAGACCAGCCTAGTGGACAGTGGAGTAGACAAGGAGAGGCAAGGGAGCCCTAACCCTTAAATGCATCGCCTGTATGTTGACTGATACAGAGACCAGCCTAGTGGACAGTGGAGTAGACACACTGCTTAGTCGACACACTCCTATCAGAGGGCAAGGTGGTGCTATTAAAACATTGTCTAGAATACTCTCGGATCCTCACAAGTGCATATGGGCTCCCGAGTGGCGCAGCGGTGTAAGGCATTGCATCTCAGTGCAAGGGGCGTCACTGCAGTCCCTGGTTCGAATCCAGGCTGCATCACATCCGGCCGTGAATGGGAGTCCCACAGGGCGGCGCACAATTGGCACAGCGCCGTCCGGGTTTGGCCGGGGTAGGCCGCCATTGTAAATAAAAACTCGTTCTTGCCGAGTTAAATAAAATATAAATAGGCTTACTCCTCTGTCTGTATATGTCATCTGCTCTAACTCAAAACCAGTGTACACAGATACAAACAACAGCACCCAACAAAAGTTCAAGTTAGAAATATGTGACAAACTACACCAACTCACAAATACATCCATTTATTATTTATGTCCATTCCTTTTCCTCTGAAAAACCCAAGGACATCATTAGCCGGAGAGAGAGAGAGAGAAAGAGAGTATGTTTCTGAGTAAATGCAACCTCAGTGAGTGGGCTGCTGGGTGTTTTGCTAACCCCGGCATGGCATTTCTTTCTGCGTTCAAAATGGCACACTACTCCCTATATAGTGAACTACTTTCGACCAGCGCCCAATGGCCAAAAGTATTGCACTATATAGGGCAAATGGTGTCACTTGGGATGCAGACCTTTTCTTATTCTGCATGCGCTAGTTAACCTGCAGATACATATGCCACCTCAATCCAGAGCTGCCTCGACAATTGAGCATAGATCCTCGCCGTTACCACGGGGATGAGCCAAGCTCTCCCTGGATACGTCGCTGACCTCTGACCTGCAGCTGGCTGCTCCCTTCTCCTTTCCCATTTATGGTTTTCTGAGATAGAAAGCGTTAAGGCCAATCTGAAGATGGTGCTGGCTACAGCTATAACTGGCAAGTGTAGAGAGTATAGAGATATTGTTATCCCTGTCGGCACCAATGATGTTAGGATGAAACAGTCAGAGGTCACCAAGCGCAACATAGCTTCAGCGTGTAAATCAGCCAGAAAGATGTGTCGGCATCGAGTAATTGTCTCTGGCCCCCTCCCAGTTAGGGGGAGTGATGAGCTCTACAGTCTCACAACTTAGTCGCTGGTTGAAAACTCTTTTCTGCCCCTCCCAAAAGATAGAATTTGTAGCTAATTGGTCCGCTTTCTGGGACTCACCCACAAATAGGACCAAGCCTGGCCTGCTGAGGAGTGACGGACTCCTAGCTGGAGGGGTGCTCTCATCTTATCTACCAACAGACAGGGCTCTAACTCCACAATGAAATAGGGTGCAGGCCAGGCAGCAGGCTGTTAGCCAGCCTGCCAGCTTATTGGAGTCTGCCACTAGCACAGTCATTGTAGTCAGCTCAGCTATCCCCATTGAGACTGCATCTGTGCAATTTTATTATGTTTGCAATCGCAACAAATAATCTGCTCAGACCCCAACCGAGGAGCATCAAAAGTGGTGCTATCAATTCTCAGACAACACACAGATTCCTTGATGCCCTTCAAAACTCCCTCTGCCTACCCAAGGATGTCAGAGGACAAAAATCAGTTAACCACCTAACTGAGGAACTCAATTTAACCTTGCGCAATACCCTAGATGCAGTTGCACCCCTAAAAACTAAAAACATTTCTCATAAGAAACTAGCTCCCTGGTATACAAAAAATACCCAAACTCTGAAGCAAGCTTCCAGAATATTGGAACGGAAATGGCGCCACACCAAACTGGAAGTCTTCTGACTTGCTTGGAAAGACAGTACCATGCAGTATCGAAGAGCCCTTACTGCTGCTCGATCATCCTATTTTTCCACCTTAATTGAGGAAAATAAGACCAATCCAAAATGTATTTTTGATACCCTCGCAAAGCTAACTAAAAAGCAGCATTCCCCAAGTGAGGATGGCTTTCACTTCAGCAGTAATAAATTCATTTACTTCTTTGAGGAAAAGATCATGATCATTAGAAAGCAAATTACGGACTCCTCTTTAAATCTGCGTATTCAAGAGAGACACTCAAGTGTTTTAGTACTATATCTCTTGACACAATGATGAAAATAATCATGGCCTCTAAACCTCCAAGCTGCATACTGGACCCTATTCCAACTAAACTACTGAAAGAGCTGCTTCCTGTGCTTGGCCCTCCTATGTTGAACATAATAAATGGCTCTCTATCCACCGGATGTGTACCAAACACACTAAAAGTGGCAGTAATAAAGCCTCTCTTGAAAAAGCCAAACTTTGACCCGCAAAATATTTAAAAACGAATCGGCCTACATCAAATCTTCCATTCCTCTCAAAAACTTTAGAAAGAAGCTGTTGCTCGGCAACTCACTGACTTCCTGAAGACAAACAATGTATACAAAATGCTTCAGTCTGGTTTTAGACCCCATCATAGCACTGAGACTGCACTTGTGAAGGTGGTAAATTATCTTTTAATGGCGTCAGACCGAGGCTCTGCATGTGTCCTCATGCCCCTAGACCTTAGTGCTGCTTTTGATACCATCGATCACCAAATTCTTTTGGAGAGATTGGAAACCCAAATTGGTCTACACGGACAAGTTCTGGCCTGGTTTAGATCTTATCTGTCAGAAAGATATGTTTGTCTTTGTGAATGGTTTGTCCTCCCCGACAAATCAACTGTACATTTCGGTGTTCCTCAAGGTTCCATTTTAGGACCACTATTGTTTTCACTGTATATTTTACCTCTTGGGGATATCATTCGAAAACATAATGTTAACTTTCACTGCTATGCGGATGACACACAGCTGTACATTTCAATGAAACATGGTGAAGCCTCAAAATTGCACTCGAAGCCTGTGTTTCAGACATAAGGAAGTGGATGGCTGCAAACGTTTTACTTTTAAACTCGGACAAAACAGAGATGCTCGTTTTAGGTCCCAAGAAACAAAGAGATATTCTGTTGAATCTGACAATCTTGATGGTTGTACAGTCGTCTCAAATAAAACTGTGAAGGACCTCTGCGTTACTCTGGACCCTAATCTCTCTTTTGATGAACATATCAAGTGTTTCAAGGACAGCCTTTTCCATCTACGTAACATTGCAAAAATCAGAAACTTTCTGTCCAAAAATGATGCAGAAAAATGAATCCATGCTTTTGTTACTTCTAGGTTAGACTACTGCAATGAATTACTTTCAGGCTACCCGGAAAAAGCACTAAATAAACTTCAGTTAGTGCTAAATATGGCTGCTAGAATCCTGACTTGAACCCCAAAATTTTAGCATGTTGCTCCAGTGCTAGCCTCCCTACACTGGCTTCCTGTTAAAAGGCAAGGGCTGATTTCAAGGTTTTACTGCTAACCTACAAAGCATTACATGGGCTTGCTCCTACCTATATTTCTGATTTGGTCCTGCCGTACATACCTATACGTACGCTACGGTCACAAGACGCAGGCCTCCTAATTGTCCCTAGAATTTCAAAGCAAACAGCTGGAGGCAGGGCTTTCTCCTATAGAGCTCCATTTTTTCTGGAATGGTCTGCCTACTCATGTGAGAGACGCAGACTCGGTCTCAACCTTTAAGTCTTTACTGAAGACTCTTCAGTGGGTCATATGATTGAGTATAGTCTGGCCCAGGAGTGTGAAGATGAACGGAAAGGCTCTGGAGCAACGAACCGCCCTGGCTGTCTCTGCCTGGCCGGTTCCCCTCTTTCCACTGGGATTCTCTGCCTCTAACCCCATTACAGGGGCTGAGTCACTGGCTTACTGGTGCTCTTTCATGCTGTCCCTAGGAGGGGTGCGTCATTTGAGTGGGTTGAGTCACCGATGTTGTCTTCCTGTCTGGGTTGGCACCCCCCCTTGGGTTGTGCCGTGGCGGAGGCATTTGTGGGCTATACTCGTACTTGTCTCAGGATGGTAAGTTGGTGGTCGAAGATATCTCTCTAGTGGTGTGGGGGCTGTGTTCTGGCAAAGTGGGTGGGGTTATATCTTGCCTGTTTGGCCCTGTCCGGGGTTATCGTCGGATGGGGCCACAGTGTCTCCTTACCCCTCCGGTCTCAGCCTCCAGTATAATTGCTCCCACAGTTGATTTCTTCAAACCAAGCTGCTTACCTATTGCAGATTCAGTCTTCCCAGCCTGGTGCAGGTCTACAATTTTGTTTCTGGTGTCCTTTGACAGCTCTTTGGTCTTGGCCATAGTGGAGTTTGGAGTGTTACTGTTTGAGGTTGTGGACAGGTGTCTTTTATACAGATAACAACTTCAAACAGGTGCCATTAATACAGGTAACGGGTGGAGGACAGAGGAGCCTCTTAAAGTAGTTACAGGTCTGTGAGAGCCAGAAATCGTGCTTGTTTGTAGATGACCAAATACTTATTTTCCACCATAATTTGCAAATAAATTCATTTAAAAAAATCTTCCAATGTGATTTTCTGGATTTTTTCCCTCAGTTTGTCTGTCATAGTTGAAGTGTACCTATGATGAAAATTACAGGCCTCTCATCTTTAAGTGGGAGAACTTGCACAATTGGTGGCTGACTAAATACTTTTTTGCCCCACGGTATATATTTTTTCAGTATAACAAAGTCTTCGAATCTCAAAATAAATTATCATGTGGTTAATCAAAATGTAAAAAATGACTTCTATAGCCATTGCCAACTACGTAAAAAAAAAATAATCGCATATACAAATAATAACATTGCAGCCTGGAGGTAGAAAATATCCTGATTTAAACATAAATATCCTATAAATCACATTGGCTAGGCATGACCTATCTGCAAAGAACTTGAAACATTGTATCAACTATTAACTTGGGGTCTGACCTAGCTACTGTAGCTCTAGCAAATTTGCAACATTGTATAAAATATTCTGGACAGACTGCAAGGAATAAGAAGTAATCAGCTAGGCGTATTTTAGGACATTTCCACCATTTTTCCCCCACGCTGAGTGGTTATCGAAAAGAGAGCTGGAAAGATTTTTCAAATAGGCTACATTAAGGGACTGTTCTCAATGGGTGTAAAAACACATTTATAGGCCTACATTTGCACACAGGCCAGGCAGGCATACATCTATGTGTAATGTGGTGCGTGTCTTTACTCAACACTGACAGGATCGCTTCAAACAAACGACAATGACAACTATTTATATAGTATGTATAAGCTTGGAAAATTTGCAAAAAAAATGTATGGGGGATTGGAAGTGATACAAACAATTACATTGACATATATATAATATGTCAATGAATAAATGAACAACTACTAAATGGAATGAAATTAACTAAAACTAGTGTAGCCTAGGTTGTGCGGTCTGCAAATGTGTCCACCGAGACAATGAAAACAGTAAAAGACTGTAATCAAAATATATTTCATGCATTAACAGAAATTACCGTAACCAAACAAGCATTATAGATGAGAAATTATGGGAATTAACGGTAAATGTACTACTGGTGATACTGGTGCGTCCACAATGGATTAGTCAACTGAGACAGGTGTCTCATGTGCAATAATATATATAGGACTGCTCTACAATTTAAAAAAAATCTTGGTCGACCAACAGCCTGTCCACCAAACAACAGACCAGTTGACTAAATGGGGTCAGCCCTCCCTGTATGGCAATACTTTGAGAAGTTAAATGAGAAGGATATGTAAACTTTGTGAGGTGGAATTGAGGTACAGGTGCAATGTGTATCTCTCTGAAAGGGACTCGGACACAAACCATTGCTGGAAGCAATACAGCTGTATTGGAATTTTAAGATTTTTTTTCCTTTTGAAAACGTTTCATGTTTTCCCATTTGTCACATCACTAGTCAGAAACCAACCACAAACCTTCCGTCTGATCTTACAGAACCCATCAAGAAATAGCCTCACATTTCAGACAGAACAGTTATATAAAAGCATGAATGGTGTATGAATGAATGAAGTGGCAAAGAATGTCAAATTCAGCAGCCCAAAACACAGATAAGCAGACAATGAGTGACGCTACAGTATGCATTATGCAAATGTGGGCTATATCACATTCTCTGCCAGCACCCCAAAAATGTACACATCCTTTTTGCATGATATTGTTATCCGACAGTGCATTTCCCTATTGCTGGAACAGATCCGTTCACATAGACCTTTGCCAGCAGATAAGATGGGAGAGATAGTCAAAGCCAATAGCCTGCTCCTGAGAGAGAAACTATTGTTTCACCAGCAAGCTGTCTGCCCGTCTAGTCAGACACATTTATAGAAAAAGGGAAGTCATACTTTATCTTAGGCCAGAGCTTTGAGGGACAAATTTAGTAACTGGCACAAGTGCCCTTTGCAAACGCAGTGATGGTCATGGTACTAATGTTGGAAGGGACATGAATACCACAGAGTTCCGGCAGCATAGATAGGAGGCAGAGAAGCCCCTTTAGATAGCAACTACATACTGTAATGACAACCGTTTGGTCAACATTCTCTAAAGCTATCAAAATAAACCATTTGCAAATCATTTTTGTCTTATTTAGAGAAGAGATCGAACATGTCAGAGTAAAAGGTGGTTTTAGAAGAGACTGACACAACAAAAAGGGGTTGTGTGAGCCGCCGAGGATCTTGCAGACTGGCTTGAGACTGCCAGGTGCAAGAAGATAGGAGAGGATAGCTCTTCCTCTGTCTGCAGAGAGAAACGATGGCATAGAGACGGTGTGGGTGTCTGCAGACGTGAGGAAGAAGAAGTAGGAGGCCCAGGGCCAACCACGCAGATCCTTCTCCCAACGTCACTGGGGTGTCACCATCTCCAATACCCTCAGCTGTAACCAGCGGAGGCTGCAGCAGGCAGCAGGAGGCTGTGGCGGGGACACATGAACGTAGAGGGAGTGTCCTTCCTCTTATGTTGATCTGAGCACAGTCAAATCCAACAAGGCCGGGATCATGGCCATGCGGTGAGGGAAAGAAGGATGAGAGGGCAGGACCGCTAAAAAGGAAAGCCGGACTCTCGTTCTGGTTCCCTGCCCAGTGGACATGAAAACGGCGACAGGAGTTAAAATGACAGCCGCGCCTCGGACTACAGACACCGGGACTACTCTCCTCTTGGCAGCATCCCAAATGGCACCCCATTCCCTACATAGTGCAATACTTTTGACTAAATCCGCATAGGCCCTGGTTAAAGGTAGTGCACTATATAGTGAGTAGGACGCCATTCCAGGTCCTTCCTCTCCCCTCAGGATATATTAACCACCAGCAGTCAGGATGGTTCGCTCGTCATGGGCTTAGTCAAGAAAGCCAGATCAAACAGCAAAGCTCAGGGAGGTCAGAACGATATCTGGATATAGGGGAGGTTGGAAGTGCCTGTTTTCTGCACACATCGACTCCATACGCAGCCTGGACTTTGCGGTTATAGACAGGCGAGTGTTCGCTGTGTACCCTCTCCCTCTTTGAGCAGGTTAGAAAATGGAATTAGCTGGCCTGTGAGAAACAGGAAAAGGAAGCTTGCAGGCTACCGGGAAGAAACTGTGGGGCACACAGTTTGTGACTGTGTGTCACTGTTAATAATTAGGTCCCTTCTCGCAGACAACACCTCACCCCCTCACACAGCAGCGTTGCAGCTAGACTCCCATGTCAGACCACCGCCGCACAAAAAGCGGAACTCAAATTAGTACAAGGCTAATTAACACAGTCTACTGTGGTTGTGGTAATCAACCAGAAATACAGTCAAAACACTGAATGTAAAGTTCACACTCCTGGGAACAATTAAAATTATATATATATATATATATATATATATATATATATATATATAATCATTTAACCTTTTATTTAACTTGGCAAGTCAGTTAAGAACAAATTCAAGTCAGTTAAGAACAACATTTACAATGACTGCCCAGCCAAACCCGGGAGGGGTCGAACCAGGGTCTGTAGTGATGCCTCTAGCACTGAGATGCAGTGCCTTAGACCGCTGCGCCACTTGGGAGCCTATGGGGGCTCTGTGTCTGTGTACAAGAGAAGCAAAAACGATGTGTACTGCTCAAATCTAAATATGGAGGGCTGGATGCCAAAATTAAAATAAACAGAGGAGTAAATTTAGCAGGGGTAAGTGGCAAAATCTACATTGCTTCTCAGCGCCACATCCACCCACTCTATCGCTCTTTGTACTGCAAATGGTCCGAGGAGAAACGACCATGTAATCATCACATATCATTCATAACTACCATCTACCATTTTTCACTAAATGGTGCTCAATCTTTAACAACTAGAGGAAAGGGAATAGCTCACATTATGTCGATACAGGAAACTGTTTCAGTCGAGTCTGAAGCTAACAGTGTATCAAATTGTTTCAACCATCTCCATCCTGTCCAGAAGGAAAGAGAGTGGTAAAGTAGGGCTTTATAGTGCAACCATTTTAAAATTGCATACGCCCCTAAATATTGAACTGCACGACATGGAATTTCAATTTAGGAGCTTTAGCGCCTCAAATATTTTCCATTGTGCTCCTAAATGTGTTGTGTCCGCCTACATTTTTTTCAACTTAGGCAAACACGTGCTCCTTGTAAAAAATAATAATAATAATAATTTAAAAAAGGTAACGTAGAGCTGGGAGGAGTGTTACTCGGCTAAAGCCATTTTCTAAAAATGTTAACACATGAACCACATACTACCGGGCAATAGCCTACTAATTTGAGCCCTCCCCTAGGCACAATAGCGCTCTTTGTCTCTGGTCCCCGTGTGGGGGAGCTTCATGGGTTATTACCAGCTCCGGCTCTAGAACCCACTCCCTCTGTAACGAAGTGATGAACATGTATTTCTCTAAAGGAGTGGTTAAGACAGCTCAAAAATGGGCCCCATGCCAATTCAATTAGGAGGAAGACAGAACAGAGATGAACTTGTGAGTGGCGCCTCATCTCCCTTAGTTTCAGCACAAGGAGACCCGTTGTCCGAAAAAAAACAGAAGCCGTGCAAAAACTACAGGCAGGCAGTCATCGCTACTCTGATTCATTCCATTAAAAGAAGGAAATTAAACCACAGTTTTCATAAAAAGTTTTGGGGGAAAAGAAAAGGGTAGTGTTTCGAGTCGATTGGAGATTGAATGAGCTCAGGGGTCTAATTGGTGTATCAGTTCATGGACAAAATATGTGCTATTGATACTTGACTCAAGCCATCATAATCATGCTCCCCCTGCGTGTCACCGATTGGGCTGGGAGAGGCCAGCAATAAGATAGATATGTGCAAATCAAGCTTAGTCTGTCATCCTATTTAACTGTATAACCTGGGGCTGTAGTTATCAAGCATCTCAGAGTAGGAATTATACAGGGTGCCATTGGCAAAGATGAATGACCACCTATAATAGCCCACCCACCCCAGATTTAGGCCAAATCCTGCATTTCTGACGGGATTTATAAATGGCAGTCAAAAATGTTTCAACTTTGCTAATGGGCTTCGCATACAATTCCTTCTCTGAGATGCTTGATTTCTTTGGCCCCTGACCTACCAATCATAAAGGGAATGAATGGACAGCAAGGGCTGTGGCAAAATATGACGTTATAATGCATTTTGTTGAACAATTTCATATATTTAAAAAAAAAAGTGTTAGTTAAATTGATTCAATTTAAGGCCTACTGGCAAACAATAATGCAGGCACTAGGGATGGGGGTGTGAGATGTTGTCATTGTTTGTGTGCATCTGTATGTTATTTTTATGTATACCTTTGCATATATACCGACTTTTGTTGATGTCATTAAGAAAGAAAAAAAAAAGGTGTTTGACTACATTTTGCAGTTTCTTTAGCTCCTTATAACCTGCAAGTCTGGGGGCTACTGCGGAGAAAAGGCTGTGAACACAGAGACAGAGTCACAGGCAAGTAGATCCTGACCACAAACGCTCACTTGTGAAAACCACAGCACACTTCTCTCTGGCTGTTACTCGGTACAAGCCTAAATTGCTCCATTTTAAAGATAGGTGAAGAAACATACCCACCGATGAGATCCAACCCTACACCTGCATGCTATGACTGGGAAGGGTTCAACAAAAAGTAAACCCCCCCCCCCCCCCCCCCCCACCACACTTCACTTCAGACATAGTCTGCAAAGGCTCTGAATTTGTTTCTCCTACTATTGTGCCATCCCAAACCGTACTGGCTCAGATACTTGCTTTTCACCATGTACCTTCAAATCACGGTTTTCTGGACCTATGGTAGACGTGTAACCAAGGCCAGTGCCGTACAGCTCGGCTTAGCTCTGGGCTCATGAAAGGGATGATATTCTGGTAGTGAGTGAACTGAGTATCGCCCAACACAGGTCAGGGTGCAGACCTACCTCACAAGAGAATTTCAGGAGGAGGATGACGAAACCCAATTCTCGCCCGATGTACAAAAACAGAGGCCTTTCTCTTGATGTCTCGTAAAAATCAGTATACGGCAATTTTGAGATCGAGAAAAGTACCTAAGTATTACAGGAAAATAAACTATATTTCGTCAACAACGAGTTTGATTGCCACCTCAATCTCCCTAAAAGTAATCCTCTCACCTGGGCTGCGAGTTCTCCTCGTACATGCGCTCCTTTCCCTCCTTGAAAAGGCTGATGGTCTGCTTGGTCTTCTTGGTCAGGTTCTCCATGAAGACGCGGAAATACTCGTTGTCGCCAAGCGTCTCCATCTTTCCCTCGTAGCGGGACAAGATGGTGCGAAGGTGCTGGTAGGTGTCTGGCAGCAGGTCCAGGATGTAAGGTGGGCTGTTCTTCAGGGCCAGCTTGGGGTTCTGGCACAGTCGCACCACCTGGATGGAGAGAGAGGATAGGACACGTTAGGGGAGATGATCAATCAGCTTACCGAGACAAATAAGAAGCCGGCAACCGTGGAGGAAGAGACTAAGTAGCACGCTAATGCATAACAGGGTTGGGATCCATTCTGTTTAAATACAATTTAGGAAGTGAATAAAAATGCTAGTTCTTGAATTGAAAGTTGCACATTGCTTTCCTTTGAAGATCTTTTCAATTCAGGAAGTGAATTGACCACAACCCTGACAAGTAGCCTAACATTAACTGAACTAACTTCAAGAGTTTACAAAAGTTTACTTTTTCCACATTTTGTTACGTTACAGCCTTATTCTAAAATGGATTTAAAAATTGTTTTCATAAATCTACACACAATACCCCATAATGCCAAAGCAAAAATAGTTTCTTAGAAATGTTTGCAAATGTATTAAAAAACTGAAATATCACATTTCCAGAAGTATTCAGACCCTTTATTCAGTACTATATGTTGAAGTGCCTTTAGAAGTGATTACAGCCTCTAGTCTTCTTGGGTATGGAAGGTGAACCTTCGCCCCAGTCTGAGGGCCTGAGCAGGTTTTCATCAAGGATCTCTCCATACCTTGCTCCGTTCACCTTTCCCTCGATCCTGACTATTCTCCCAGTCCCTGCCGCTGAAAAACATCCCCACAGCATGACGATGCAACCACCATGCTTCACTGTAGGGATGGTATTGGCCAGGTGATGAGCAGTGCCTGGCTTCCTCCAGGCTTGGCATTCAGGGCCAAAGAGTTCAATCTTGGTTTCATCAGACCAGAGAATCTTGTTTCTCATGGTTTGAGAGGTTTTTTTAGGTGCCTTTTGGCAAACTCCAAGCGGGCTGTCATGTGCCTTTTACTGAAGAGTGGCTTCCGTCTGGCCACTCTACCATAAAGGCCTGTCTGACTGGTGGAGCACCCCAGAGATAGTTGGCCTTCTGGAAAGTTCTCCCATGTCCACAGAGGAACTCTGGAGTTCTGTGAGAGTGACCTTCGGGTTCTTGGTCACCTCCCTGACCAAGACGCGTCTCCCCCAATTGGGGACTGAATACTTTTTTTAATGATACCTTATTTACATATGCAAACATAAAAAATAAAAAAACTATTTTCCCTTCGTCATTGAGGTATTGTGTGTAGATGGATGAAAACAAAAAATGTATTTAATACATTTTTAGAATAAGCCTTTTACATAACAAAATGTGGAAAAGGTGAAGGTGTCTGAATACTTTCTGAATGCACGGTACAGCAGATGTTGATGCAAGGGGCTGACCGTACTTGTTTTTTTTACAAGTATTTGTCGGAAGCTGGCATCTTAGCTGTGTGTGGGTTTGCACTTCCCATTGTCAATCCCCTCAAACTGGAATTGTGATAGTGAATTATAAGTGAAATAATCGGTCTAAACAACTGTTGGAAAAATGATGTGTGCCATGCACAAAGTAGATGTCCTAACTGACTTGGCAAAACTATAGTTTGTTAACAAGAAATTTGTGGAGTGGTTGAAAAATGAGTTAATGACTCCAACCTAAGTGTATGTAAACTTCCAACTTCAACTGTATATGAGATTTGAGTAAAGCAGTACGTAAACATTATTTAAACATTAAAGTGGGCAGTGATTCTAAGTCACTGTTTAAAGGGCAGCAGCCACTAAGGTGCAGGGTTGCGTAACCTGGTGGAAGCTGGCTCGTGACGGCTGTTTAATAGTCTGATGGCCTTAAGATTGAAAAACAGCTTCTGTCTTCTGAAGCAAGGGGGGACAGTAGACTGGGATAAAGAATATGTCCATAAAAAAAAAAACACTCCAGCCAGCTGGTCTGCGTATGCTCTGACGACGTAACCAGGCGTAACCGGCAGCCCTACGATGGTTAACAGGCTTAAAATGTCTTACTCGTGTCGGCCAAGGAGAAGGAGCCCGAAGTCCATGGTAGCGGACCATGTCGGTGACACTGTGTTATCCTCAAAGTGGCAAAGAAGGTGTTCAGCTTGTCCAGAAGCAAGACCTAAGTGTCCGGGATGTGGCTGGTTTTCCCTTTGTAGTCCGTGATTGTCTGTAGACCACATACGTCTCATGACGGACATGCTGACCACACCGCTCGTGTAGCATGCACGAGTGTTGTAAAATAAATGTACACACACTACCGGTCAAAAGTTTATAACACCTACTCATTCAAGAGTTTCTTTATTGTTAGTATTTTCTACATTGTAGAATAATAGTTAAGACACCAAAACTATTAAATAACACATATGGAATCATGTCGTAACCCAAAAAAAAACTAATCAAAATATGTTATATTTGAGATTCTTCAAATAGCCACACTTTGACTTAATGACAGCGTTGCACACTCTTGGCACTCTCTCAACCAGCTTCATGATGTCGTCACCTGGAATGCATTTCAATTAACAGTTGTGCCTTGTTAAAAGTTCATTTGTGGCATTTCTTTCCTTCACAAGGCATTTGAGCCAATCAGTTGTGTTGTGACAAGGTAGGGGTGGTATACACAAGATAGCCTTATTTGGTAAAATACCAAGGCCATATTTTAGCAAGAACAGCTCAAATAAGAAAAGAGAAACAACATTTTATCATTACTTTAAGACATGAAGGTCAGGCAATATGAAAAATGTCAAGAACTTTGAAAGTTTCTACAAGTGCAGTCGCAAAAACCATCAAGCGCTATGATAAAACTAGTTACCTCTGCTGCAGAGGATATGTTCATCAGAGTTACCAGCCTCAGAAATTGCAGCCCAAACAAATGCTTCACAGAGTTCAAGTAAGACATATCAACTGTTCAGAGGAGACTGTGTGAATCAAGCCTTCATGTGTAAAATTTCTGCAATTTGGTTCCAACTGCCGTGTCTTTGTGAGACACGGTGTGGGTGAACGGATAATCTCTGCAAGTGTATTTCCCACCGTAAAGCATGCAGGTGGTGTTATGGTGCTTTGCTGGTGACACTGTCTGTGATTTATATAGAATTCAAGGCACACTTAACCAGCATGGCTACCACAGCATTCTGCAACGATACGCCACCCCATCTGGTTTGGGCTTTGTGGAACTATCATTTGTATTTCAACAGGACATTGACCCAACACACCTCCAGGCTGTGTAAGAAGGAGAGTGAAGGAGAGTGATGGACTGCTGCATCAGATGACCTGGCCTCAACAATCACCCAGCCTCAACCAAATTGAGATGGTTTGGGATGAGTCGGAGAGCAGAGTGAAGGAAAAGCAGCCAACAAGTGCTCAGCATGTGGAAATTCCTTCAAGACTGTTGGAAAAGCATTCCAAGTGAAGCTGGTTGAGAGAAGCCAAGAGTGTGCAAAGCTGTCATCAAGGCAAAGTGTGGTTATTTGAAGAATCTCAAATATAAAATATATTTTGATTTGTTTAACACTTTTTTGGTTACTACATGATTCCATATGTATTATTTCATGGTTTTGATGTCTTCACTATTTTTCTACAAATGTAGAAAATTGTGAAAATAAAGAAAAACCCTTGATAGAGTAGGTGTTCTAAAGCTTTTGACCTGTCTTGCACATGTTATTCAATCATTGCAACCACACTGCTCACGAGCGTCTGCGTAGCGAGGCGCTAAAATAGAACTTGGTTCTATTTGTGATGCTTGATGCGCTGCAAATCCCACTTCTCCCTTCTCCTCAATGTTTTTTAGGAGCATAAACCCACATGGGTGATTGAAAGATGGTCCAAACTCCAGTCTACTTGGTAGTTGTAATGCACCTTAAAGTTCGTTGCCATCCGCCATATAAAGTCCAAAGAAGAAGCCAGAAGGAGAGATTACTAGAAACCTTCACCCTTTTATCTGTGGATTAATTGTCACCTGAATATCCATTGACAAATTAGCTAGCAACAGCAAGCTAGCTAGCTAAATTGCCTTATATGTTTAATGCTTTTTGACCTGTCCCCAAATGAATATTAGTTGGTTCAGAGATCGCCATATTCCCAGTCACCTTGCCATGGTTAAATGTGGTGGTTCGCACTTTCAGTTTTGCACAAATGCTGCCATCTGTCCACGGTTTCTGGTTTTGGTAGGTTTTAATAGGTCACAGTGGGTACAACATCTCCTACACGCTTACTGATGAACTCAGTCACTGCATCAGTGTATTCGTCAATGTTATTCTTAGAGGCTATCCGGAACATATCCCAGTCCACGTGATCAAAACAATCTTGAAGCATGGATTTCGATTGGTCAGACCAGCATCGAATAGATCTTAGCACGGGTACTTCCTGTTTATGTTTCTGCCTATAGGAAGGGAGGAGCAAAATGGAGTCGTGATCAGATTTGCCAAAGAGAGGGTGGGGGAGGGCCTTGAAAGCATTTTGAAAAATTGAGTAGCAGTGGTCCAACGTTTTACCAGCGCGGGTACTAAAACCAATGTGTTGGTAGAACTTCGGGTAGCGTTTTCATCAAATTTGCTTTGTTAAAACCCCAGCTAAAATAATTGCGGCCTCAGAATATGTGGTTGCCAGTGAAGTTCTTTGAGGGCCGTCGTGGTATCGGCTTGACAGGGAATATACACAGCTGTGACTATAACCAAAGATAATTCTCTTGGGAGGTAATACAGTCAGCATTTGATTGTGAGGTATTCTAGGTCAGGTGAACAAAAGGACTTGAGTTTTTGTATGTTATCACAATCACACCATGATTGGTTAATCATGAAACATACACTCCAGTCTTTTTTCTTCCCAGAGATTTATTTATTCCTGTCTGTGCGATCTCAATGCTGTGCGTTACAGGGAAGACATCCTCCTCCCTCGTGTGGTACCCTTCCTGCAGGCTCATCCTGACATGACCCTCCAGCATGACAATGCCACCGGGGGTAAACCCCAGACAATCACCCACAACTGCAATCCTTATCGATTCAAATGGGAAATTCTTAGTCCAGGAAATATTATTCCCTAGACACCAGGAGTATACGATTTGGCGTCCTACAACTGAGAGTGCAATGCAGCTACTCAGTCAGACCAGGATTGACACTCCTGACAACACCTGGCAAAGGTGAAAAGGTATCTGGGGAAGTGAGAAGAGTGGCAGAACAGTCACAGGCTATGTTCCAAAAAAAAACAATATAGTTGGGTCCTACCAAGAAAAGACGTCCCAGGAAAGTTGATCAACAGAATAAATAAACAGATCACCGTGGACTGTGCCTCACTGCTCAATGTCAGAATGGCTCACCATCCAATTCTGACATGTGAACACTTACACGATAATGTACATCTTGATCAGGACAGTGTCAGAACCTTTTGCTAAGGACCTAAAAGGAAGCAACACTTGGCAGGGACCCACACCCTTCACCACAGCAGCAGTGGCCCCCCGATCCACTTTCCGAAACAACAGTACCCCCACCGTCCCTCGGAGAGAAGAGCCAGACATGGCCAAACACAGCATAGATTTACCAGACAGGGCCCATCACAACACAGCTCTACTAGACCCGGCCCATCACAACACAGCACTGACCACTACTCTAGGGTCAGGCAGAACATAGTCCTTCAGAGAAGTGCACCACATGATGCAGTCCACACCATTTATCATTCAGATTATCAGGCTACATATGTTGAGGTAACCTCTGGCAAAAGACACCTAGAACTATCAGAGATTTGAGAGGTGCACCAACTACTGCATCTACTATGCTGACTACTTGGCTGGAAACACCCTTTAATTCACACACACACAGATTGCATCGCACTTATTTTTGTGTGCAAAATTATTCCATTCTTACTAATTTGTTTACAACTATCCTTTCTTTTACCTGTACTTATATGTAGTGTGTGTGAGATATATATATACATATATACACACACACACACACAGATACCGTTCAAAATTTTGAAGTCACTTAGAAATATCCTTGTTTTTGAAAGAAAAGCACATTTTTTGTCCATTAAAATTAACATCAAATTGATCAGAAACAGTGTAGACATCTTTAATGTTGTAAATGACTATTGTAGCTGGAAATGGCACATTTTTTATGGAATATCTACATAGGCGTACAGAGGCCCATTATCAGCAACCATCACTTCTCGTACAACGCTGTGTACTACTCCCTTCAAAGAACAGCGTAAACGGGCTCTAACCAGAATAGAAAGGGGAGTGGGAGTTCCTCTGTCCAGTGTCTGTGTTTTTTTCCCCATCTTAATCTTTTATTTCTATTGGCCAGTCTGAGATATGGCTTTTCTTTGCAACTCTGCCTAGAAGGCCAGCATCCCGGAGTCACCTCTTCACTGTTAACGTTGAGACTGGTGTTTTGCGGGTACAATTCAAATGGGATTTTTACCAAATTACCGTACGACAGACCATGAATTTCACCCTGCACACCCTAATTGACAAACAAACAAACCAAAACAAAGGCAAAATCTTCTCATGCTTTGTTGATTTAAAAAAAAGCCTGAGACTCAATTTAGCATGAGGGTCTGCTATACAAATGATGGAAAGTGGTTTGTGTGAAAAACATACAACATTATCAAATCCATGTACACAAACAAGTGTGAGGTTAAAATTGGCAAAAAAACATATCTTTCCACATGAGAGAGCCATGAGGTAAGACAGGGATGCACCTTAAGCCCCACTCTCTTCAACATATATTTCAACGAATTGGCGAGGGCACTAGAACAAGTCTGCAGCACCCAGCCTCACCCTACTAGAATCTGAAGTCAAATGTCTACTGTTTGCTGATGATCTGGTGCTTCTGTCACCAATAAAGAAGGGCCTACAGAAGCACCTAGATCTTCTGCAAAGATTCTGCCAGACCTGGGCCCTGACAGTAAATCTCAGTAAGACAAAAAATAATGGTGTTCTAAAAAAGATCCAGTCGCCAGGACCACAAATACAAATTCCATCTAGACACCATTGCCCTAAAGCACACAAAAAACTACACATAGCTTGGCCTAAACAAGAAGGGCCGTCTATGCCATCAAAAGGAACATAACATTTGACATACCAATTAGGATTTGGCAAAAAACAAATACTTGAATCAGTTATAGAACCCATTGCCCTATATGGTTGTGAGGTCTGGTGTCTGCTCACCAACCAATAATTCTCAAAATGGGGAAAAAAAACAACAAATTGAGACTCTGCATGCAGAATTCTGCAAAAATATCCTCAGTGTACAATGTAAAACACCAAATAATGCATGCAAAGTCAAATTAGGCTGATACACAATAATTACCCAAATCTAGAAAAGAGTGGTTAGATTCGACAAACAACCTAAAAGGAAGCAATTCCCAAACCTTCCATAACAAAGCCATCACCTACAGACAGATGAACGTGGAGAAGAGTCCCCTAAGCAAGCTAGTCCTCTGTTCACAAACACAAATCAGACCCCACAGAGCCCCAAGACAGCAACACAGTTAGGCCCAACCAAACCATGAGAAAACAAAAAGATAATTATTTCCAATGTGTCAACTAACAAAAAAACAGAGCAAACTAGAATGCTATTTGGCCCGAAACAGAGAGTACACAGTGGCAGAATACCTGACCACTGTGACTGACCCAAACTTAATGAAAGCTTTGACTATGTACAGACTGAGTGAGCCTAGCCTTGCTATTGAGAAAGGCCGTCATAAGCAGACCTGGCTCTCAAGAGAAGACAGGCTATGTGCACACAGCCCATAAAATGAGGTGGAAACTGCTGCACTTGCTAATCTCCTGCCAAATGTATGATCAAATGTCATACCGCTGCTGCCATTTCAATGGCATTTGAGAACATAAACACACTAGCTAGCTCCAGCCGAACAACTGACTATGAGAAATAAGCGCATCAACCGCGCCTGAAGCAGACGTGATACCCCCGGTCATGGCCTTGAAACGCCTGCTCAACAAAGCGATTTGGTGGCACTCTCTCTTTACTGTGTCGCCACCATGCTCGATACTATGTACAAGGACCTTGTTACATACACAGCTGAACAATATGGAAACGGACACAGTGACAGTGTGCACCGAGGAAGAGAAGCCACGGACAGAGAGAGCTGAAACTTCACTGCTTGACATGTATGATGAAATCCTGGTTGAGAATGAAACAACTGAACAAATGAACAACAAAACAGCACAGCAAGTAAGTGAAGGAAGAATATGATTGTTTTACTGGTAATGGGGACATACATAAAACGCCCAAAAAATGTATTTTTGGTCAGTGTGTGTGTGTGTGTGTAACCTTTATTTAACTAGGCAAGAACAAATTCATATTTACAATAACGGCCTACCCCGGACGACGCTGGGCCAATTGTGCGCCACCCTATGGGACTCCCAATCACGGCTGGATGTGATACAGCCTGGATTCGAACCAGGGACTGTAGCGACGCCTCTTGCACTGAGATGCAATGGCTTAGACCGCTGCGTCCATGTGTGTGTGTTAACTATTTAACTATACTAGAATTCTTAAAAGGCTGCAAAAATGTTAAATATCGGTATCGTTTTTTTGGGGGCCAGGAAAATATTGGATATCGGCCACAAATGTCATATCGTGCATCACTATTGTAAATACAACCTATATTTATGTTTATTTATTTTCCCTTTTGTACTTGAACTATTTGCACATTGTTACAACACTGTACATTGACGTAATATGGAATATTATTTTGGAACTACTGTTCATTTCACTTTTGTTATTTGTCTACTTCGCTTTGGAAATGTTAACATAAGTTACCCATGCCAATAAAGCCCTTGAATTGAAACAGAGATAGATGGATACAGGGATAAGCATGCTATGTGTTGAGTGTAGCCAGCTGAGAATGGGAGGGGGAGGGAGGGGGGTTGGCTGAGCAGCAGCACTGCTTACGTCAGACAGAGGGGGTCACAGTACACCCTAATGCGCTTCCAACCCAAGAATATGAGTCCTGTCAGAGAGCAGATAAGCCCTCGGCTAAACGTGCACAGACGCATAATGCAGATACATTCAGTCGTGGTGGACTGGACTGAACCAAAAACGAAGAGAAGATTGCCTTATTCCCCTTCTCTGCTCTCTCGCTAACCTCAGGATTGAAGACTGGGAGAGAACCAACCCCCCCCCCCCCCCCCCAATACTGCAGGGCTGAGCTGACCTCCCTCAGCTCTACACCACTGTGTTCTTTATCATTGGTACATCCCAAATGGCACCCTATTCTCTATATAGCCCACTACTTTTGATCAGCACCACATAGGAGTCCATTTGGGACGTAACCCATGACTGCACGTTCCAGCTATGATAAAACCACTAAAATATTGACTGTTTCCCGTGCCAATAAAGCCCCTTAAATTGTCATTTAATTCAGAGAGAGAGAGAGACACACACAATCAACATGGGAAGAGTAATACGCCCATAATAACCCTAAAGGCCACTTATACTCTATTCAAACACTTTTGCTGAACTTTGACGTTCTTAGGGAGATCTATGACAAGCATGCACTGTTGTTCGGGTTGTCCTCATGATATTTGAATGAGCAGATAGGCCAACTTGTGCATGGAGCCTAACTGTCTGAAGACCAGCTTTAATCATTGGTTAAACCTGATGCCTTGAAGCACTCACACACTATTTGACAGAGACCTGTTGATACTGGGTAACAGTCTGCTAAAATCAGCAGGCCAGCAGGCCAAAGATCACATATCGCAGGTATCGCAGGTTCCACCGAGGTTTTCCTTTCAACAAAACCTTTCAACAAACTCTTGTATTTCAAAGGTCTTGTGGAAACACACACACCTCTTCCTCAACTCGGCCTCATAAAGACTAGACATTGTGCCACTGATTGTAAAGCCCAGGCTACTTTCTGAAACAGAAAAGGAGAACTGACATTGCAGTGTCACTTCTGTTTTTCTCTTTGTGTGAAGTGACCTCTTCTTCATAATGAGTCAATGCAGATGTGCTTGTCTGGTGGAAAGAAATGCAAATTGGCCCCCCAAAAAAGTGCCATTATGACAATCTTCAGGGGCTTGGGTTCTTACGGATAAGAGAAAAGAATGACAGATTTGTAGACTACCCCTAGAGAAACAAACATGAAAGGCTGTCTTGTCCTCTGAATCACTGTGATAATTCAGTGTGAATTACACAGGAAACTAGGGGTCAGCCAGCTACATTTTTCAAAGAAGTGATGCTGTAAATGTAGTTAGTTCTTTATTATGCTCACATGTATTAATTTCATTGCTGCACATTTACTCTGGATTTCAGGGGCCACAGCTAAGTGTTGGACTCGAGCAGTTAGATTGTTGGCACATTGTTTAGACAATGATTGTGTGTAATATCTGATCATACAAGTGACAGATTCAAATCTCATTTAGCTAGCTAAATCTCACATTTTACAACCTTATTGAACAACTTTGTCAATGGGATGGATCTTGTTCTAAACAGTAAAATATAGCTCGGTGGGTATGATCAAAACCCAAGCCTAACTTTGCTCAGCTAGCTACTACTCAGCTAGCTACTATTTTCATGACCCTAATCTGGGATGATGATTGAGTCACCATCCCCATGCACACGAGATTATATTGGTCAATGTTGCTAACTAATGTGAATTGGCTAGCTAGTTGCCAAGGTAGCTGGCCAATGTAGCTAGCAATCCAGACACCAGCATTAAGCTAACTAGTTACAACCATATAGCCAGTTCTAGCTACCTTCATCTAGCTACATATTCTACAGATGAATACAATATATTATAGATCATTAACGTTAGCTAGCTACCACCTTCTCTACTATTCGGCGTAGCCTAGCTGGTCGGTGTACCCCTAGCTAACTATTTTTTTATCTAGCTGGCTAGAAACAGTCTCGTTAGCTAGGAAGCTAGCCACCAAATTAGCTAAAGTTAGCTAAGCTAACTTCCTGGGCCACTGATCATCAACTGGGTACTGTAGCTAGATAGATAGTTTTCCGACTGCTAGTCACCCACCTTGTCCATTAGTTTCCAGCATTTCTCCACCGTCTTTTTGTCCACGGCCCCAGGTTGGTGATGGGAATGGAGGTGGTGATGGGGCTGAAACGCGTCCTTCATCATCCCGATCAGTCCTCCGCCTTTCTTCAGATTTCCTGCCATATTAGGCTCCACTGGGGTCGGCCAGAGCGACAGTCAATGCTGGGGGGGGGGCCGCCCTCCTTCCCCAGTCAGACTGAGCAAAAACCGGCACCCCCCGGGGAAGACAGCGCCCGAGTCGGATTCGAGCGAAGGTCCGTCGTGGGGTGGGAGAAGGGAGTTCTATTGAAACAGGGATCCCATTAAACCCCCCCCACCAGTGGTTGTATCGAGCCTCGACGACAGTGGGGCAAACTGCAGCTAGGTGCTCAGCAAGGAATACAACGCAGGTTGGTAAGCAAGCCAGTCGAGACCCGTCTCGTCGACTAAAAGAAGACAATGATATCGATTTGTCTACCCATCTGGTCTTCGTGTAGATTGACCTGTATTCTCATTGACAACCCCTATATTCCCTATTCAGCTGCTCGATCTCTCCGTCTGCGTTCTTCTCAGTGACGGGAAGTTCAGTGGCAGGCTGGATCCAGTCAAGATAGCTTGATAATACGCTTACTGTTGAGGTAGAAGGAAGAGCTGACGGTGGCGCCAATAAACTAAAGGGACATTTACATAGCTAACAGAAATCATTAACATAGGTGGAACGGAGACGAGGTGCATAAATACATTTAGAAAAATCCACACAGACTGCAGTTTCCCCCTCTCCTCTGTGTGCACGGCCCTTGCTCTTCCTGTTCATCCCCTTCCGTTTGCAGAACCTCTCCCTCCTCTCCATGCCCTCCCTCTTGCACAAATGTTGCCCCCCAACACCTCTAACTACGCCCTCTTCATGCGCGATCTCGAGGTGAAAATACAGGCACGCGCTTCTGTTTTAACAGTAAAATTGCATGTTCAAGAACATCATGGTCGGGAATTCCTTTCTGCCAAAAACATTTGGCTGTGTAAATTCAGACACAGGTTTTTGTTGTAAATTCCTAACAACAACTGAGGTGACATTGACCTGTGCCCGCTCCTGTGGCATGAATCATTACGTTATATTTAATGTTGTAGCCTACGTAGATGGGTTCTACTTCATGATAAGTGCAATTGGCACTAAAACGTGTAAGGCTATGTCTGTACCGTTGTCGTTTCATCAACTCTCTCAGATGATAATTCAGATGTTATTTAACGGCAGAGGCTTTGGTTCTGAAGGTAACTGCCGTTAAACAGTTCTCACTGTCAATCGTGAATAAAAATTCAAGTTTTACCAGTGAAACATCCATGCCGCCAAGTATTTGAATGAAAATCAGTTTCATATCAGTTTTCATTCCAGGGGTGCAATTTTCGTTTTCGAAGTAGGGGGGGGGGCATTATTATTATTTAATCCTGTCGAATAAACACTCTAAACAGCCAACCCGCTTGGAGGCATCCGCATGGTCCTAAAGCACACAGTTGGCTTTTTTTTTTTTTTTTGTATGACATTCCAATGATAACACTGGAGGGGTGCAATTTCAGAATGTGTCTGAAAAAAAGTAGTGTCGTAATACCCATAAAACCTAGTGGTCAAACAGGGTAATGATACCATTCATTTTTCCCATAGGGGATTTTAGAAACACTTAAAATAAGGGCTGTGTATTGTGTAGGCTTACCCTGGCGTGACGTTTTGATAGCCATGTAAAGGTCTCTCGGCTACTTCTCAGAGAGTTTTGAATTGACGTGAGGACTTAAACAAGGGTGTCCGCTGTCACCATATTTATCTATTCTTTATGGTCATCGAAATGCTAGCTATTAAAATCAGATCAAGTAAGAACATTAGAACATTTTCTTTTCTCTGTGTATATCAATGATGTTGCTCTTGCTGCTGGTGATTATCTGATCCACCTCTACGCAGACGACACGATTCTGTATACATCTGGCCCTTCTTTATATATATATATATATATGGCATGTATATACACATTCAATGCCATATATATACTCCTTCCGTGGCCTCCAACTGCTTTTAAATGCTAGTAAAACTAAATGCATGCTCTTCAACCGATTGCGGCCCGTAACCGCCCGCCCGACGAGCATCACTACTCTGGACGGTTCTGACCTTTTTTCTTTTTTTTTGACTGAATATGTGGACAACTACAAGTACCTAGGTGTCTGGTTAGACTGTAAACTCTCCTTCTAGACTCACATTATGCATCTCCAATCCAAAACTAAATCTAGCATCGGCTTCCTATTTCGCAACAAAGCCTCCTTCACTCATGCTGCCAAACATACCCTCGTATACCCTCGCAATGTCATTTACAATCCTCTAACTGGTGCTGTGAAGGTACCTGCATCAGAGGAATTGCATGGAAGGATTAACAATGTCACTGGCATTCTCTCAGACAGCCTGTTAGTGACATTGGACTCTTTGGATATGATGTGTACATACATGTGTTAATAGTACCTGTAACTGAGCTTGTTAACATCATTGTTGATGTTTGTGATGACTTTGGTGAAGACCATAGTGGTATCATCAGTGAAAGGTCCTACCTTCGCAAATTAAATCATCAGATGGTCTGTGAACTCCACAGTATTTCAGCTACACTGTACACTGTACAGAACCATCGAGCATACAATACACTGTGTTACTGTAATGTGATCCATGTCTGTCACGGTGTACCTGAGATTCCAACCAGTGCTCCCAACAACACAGCATTCATATTGTTGACCTAAAGAGCCTAAGGCTGCTACACTTTGAAAGATACATTCATAAATTGTTTCCGACTTCTATAAGAAAAATGGAAACAACACATGTAGCATCACGTGACTCTCGGATGATAATAGATGAGGTGATAAATAGATTGTCACCAACCACTTCTGGAAATGATAGATACACAGTTTGTGAAAATGTTTCTGTTTCTGGTAGAATTAGTTGGCATCAACACTGTGACCAAGTTATCACACTATAAAAGCCTCTTACCTGCATTCTCTCTCTTCAAGTCCTCCATCTCTTTCTTGTGGAGGCAGGGTAGCCTAGTGGTTAGAGCGTTGGACTAGTAACTGAAAGGTTGCAAGTTCATATCCCCGAGCTGACAAGGTACAAATCTGTCATTCTGCCCCTGAACAGGCAGTTAACCCACTGTTCCTAGATTTAGAATTTGTTCTTAACTGACTTGCCTAGTTAAATAAAGTTTTTTTTTAAAATCTCTTTCTCGCTAGCTGTCACTTGGTCCCGGTGGTGGGAATTACAGAGAGAACATATTTGGAGCTCTTGCATTTTGTCTTTTTTCAACAACCTTTAACCTAAATACAATGAAATGTTTTGTTTATTTCACGTTGAATTCACATTAGTTGACAACTCAACCAAATGTAAATCAAAACTAGACATTGAACTGAAGTCTGTTCCCAGTGGGTATTGCCCCCTGATGGTTCTGCTGCTTGGGCTGGAACTATACAAATCAAACATACTAACTCAGGGCATTGTTCAAGAGTGTCCCCAGGAGGCCTTACATTGAATTTCAGCTTCCTGCCATTACACAATTACAGGAAGTGACTTTAATTGGGGGTAATAGGGGCGGTTTTGAAGGGTTAATTGACCCAGAATCATTTTTGACCTCCACACAATGGTCTTGCAGTTCTAGAAACTAAGTTCCTTGTTAGAATGAATTCTGAAGAGGATATTGGTCACATTTATTTAGATTGAAACTGCCTGTCTGTCTGTCAGTTTGTCTGCATCTACTTGTCTGTCTGTCTGTCTGTCTGTCTGTCTGTCTGTCTGTCTGTCTGTGCCTGGCTGCCTGCTTCTGCCTGCCTGCATGTTTCTGTCGGTCTCCCTGTGTGTCTGCCTAACCTTCTGCCTGTCTGTCTTTCACCAATTTACCCATTGCATCTTTATCGCCAACTGTTTTGCATTGAATATCATTTTTGACTTACTCTGTGTCAAACCCCTTGACACATATTTATGCGTCATTGTCCTGTTTGTGGAGGTTGGAGAGAGGAGGGAGAGAGAGGAGAGAGAAGAGAAGAAAGATGAGTAGAGGGGTAGGGAAGGAAAGAAGAAGGTAAAGAGAATGGGGGTGGAGGAGGGAGAGAGAGACAGGGGGAGAGAGGGGAGAGAGAAACAAACACCATTGTAAATACAACACATATTTCTGTTGATTTATTTTCCCTTTTGTACTTTAACTATTTGCACATTGCTACAACACTGTATATAGGCATAATATGACATTTGAATTGTCTTTATTCCAGTGGCAAATCGTGACTATTGGAGTTAGGCCCTCAGTTGCGGAAACAGATCTGACGTCATACATATAGAGAACTCGGATGCCTGTGTATACAGAGCATGACTTGAGACCTTTCTTTTGCAGACCTCTGTAGGAGTTGTAATTCTTTAATGACAGAGTCAAACGGTCCTAAGCCACACCTCGGCTGTGGCTGACAGAAGCAGCACACGTACACAACGTTTGCAAATATCGATAGCGGGAACCACGTTAGAAGAAAATACGGTTGCGTCGTTTCAAAGAAACATTTGCCAAAACAAACAGTCACTCAAATAGTGGCGGAATAAATTCAACCACACAACGACTCACGTTGTTTGAAGACCACGGACAGTATTTGCTTTCAGAGAGAAAAGAGTTGTATTCGATGTTCAATCTCCAGCATTCAACAATTTTTTTAAAATGCACCACAACACGAAATGTCATGTACCCAGTACATCCAATTGCAACATCATTACCTTTGTTTTTACCACACAATCAGTGATCTAAAGTTAAAATAATATTTTACACATTGTATTCAAAATTATATGAACGAGATAGCAACAAAAAGCAAGCTGTAGATGTAAACAAAATGTCCACTCACCATTATGACTATAATTTAAAAACCAAGTCCATTATACTGTCCTTCTTTATGAAATGGGCAATGGCAGGTTCATATAGCTTGCCTTTTGATTTTAAAAACGAAATAAGTTATTTTTCAATTGAGAAAAAGGGCTGACAGCCGGGTCTGTCCAGGGGTGTTCCTGAAATATGTCTTGATCCTATTTAATTCAGAAAATATTATTTCTATTGATGCAGTGGACACTGGAATATTCAAAACTAGACAGGTAAGAAGATACAATTGGTGCATACTATCAATTGGTGCATACTATCAAGTGGAGCAGATCAGCCGGGCTCTTACCTTCGAAGTCAGACATTGAGTATGTAACAGTATAACTTTAGACCGTCCCCTCAACCTATACCCAGGCACAAACCAGGGACCCTCTGCACACATCAACAACAGTCACCCACGAAGCATCGTTACCCATCACTCCACAAAAGCCGCGGCCCTTGCAGAGCAAGGGGAACTACTACTTCAAGGTCTCAGAGCAAGTGAAGTCACCAATTGAAACACTATTTAGCGCGCACCACCGCTAACTAAGCTAGCCGTTTCACATCCGTTACACTCACCCCCCTTTTGACCTCCTCATTTTTCCGCAGCAACCAGTGATCCGGGTCACGGCACCAATGTAACAGTATATCTTTAGACCGTCCCCTCGCCCATACCCGTGCTCGAACCAGGGACCATCTGCACACATCAACAACAGTCACCCACGAAGCATCGTTACCCATCGCTCCACAAAAGCCACGGCCCTTGCAGAGCAAGGGGAACTACTACTTCAAGGTCTCAGAGCAAGTGACGTCACCGATTGAAACGCTATTTAGCGCACACCACTGCTAACTAAGCTAGCCGTTTCACATCCGTTACAAGTACATAATGGTGAGTTCTGTTTTAAGCCGTGGCAAATCAAAATTAGGGCCATAGCTTTCCTCGAGGCTTGAGAACGCAGCGTTTGGAAAGTTTGGGGTTTCCCTTTGGGGGTCAAGGAGGGCAAGGAACATGAGCCTTTCATTGTCATTGGACCTGTTTCTTAGCTGAGTGACAATGTTGTCGATGATCGCAATGTGCAGCTGTTGTTACTGCCCGCGAACGTCTCTTGCATATGTGTCCCTTGGCACTCCAGTCTCACTCACAGTGTCCTCGTAGATGGAATCGAATTTTCCCTTTCCCCCTCTCTGTGGTGTTGTAGAAGTCGTCCACCCTGGACAGGTAGAAGTGCATGTCAAACTCTCTGTTCTGAAATTTTCCAAGCAGCGCGTCGGAGAATGCAAATATGGAGTAGAACGCGGATAGCAGGAAGCAGAACTCGAAGCTTGTCAGGTGTATCATGTATCCATCTGCGTTGTGAACGGTGTCTCCATCAAAGTCACCGTGATGCTCCACTATATATCCACTTTTTTTCATGCACAGCGCAAACTAAGCGTGAGGAGAAGTTCCATCGTGTTGGCGCCACTCTGGGTAGTCTTCCCTGGCATATTTCATCCATTAGTTTTGTTTGCTTTGACAGATCTCGAGAAAAACGATGCTAGGCTACCGAGATAAGGAAAACAAATCTTGCATTCTTTAAGTTTACCAGCACCTTGTGACATCACCAGATTAAGAGTGTGCACATAGCAATGAATGAACAGAGCTTGCGGGATAGATTCTTTCACCTTGGCTTGTACTCGGTTTATACCAGAGGCCATGACTGCGGCCCCATCTTAACACTGTGCCACAACTTTGGCCGTGCATTCACACTCCTCTGAAAAGCTGACAATTCGGGCAGCAACCGCTCCTGCCTGCCTGTTTATCCTCAGTTACATCCGCAAATTTGAAAAACCTTTCCTTCACACCACCATCGGTCGTGTAATGCAACACATAAGAGATTTGGGCTACATTGCTGATGTCTGTCGTCTCGTCAACCATGATGGTCACAAAGGGGTTTTTCTTCCATTCTTCCTTCATGACATCTGTCATTACATTCGCTACCGCGTGTATCAGGTCATTTTGGATTTAGCTGGAAGTGCCTGAGACATAGCCATAGCCAAATGGCAGTTTAACATGCTGTCATTCTCAGCCAAGCAATCCAGTATTTCCAAGTACCCTCATCATGTCCTCTGAATGCTAAATCCTGCTTGCCTAAAAACACAACCGTATGAATAAGGCGCTTTAGAATCTCCCTGTTATGCCTGACTTTATCATTGTGAGCAAGTGTCTCATTGCGCCGCTGCTCGTTAAGTCCAAGGTCTGCTCTTGTTTCACCAAGTGTTTTTAAACTCACTATAGCTCTCAGGTGTGAAGTTGAGTTTTGGTGTTGAAGTGCTGACTTTGTCAAACAAGCTAAATCTTTGAAACCAGTTGTCCAGGTTGAGCTATTATCAGTGCTGAAGAGTAGGCAATTCCATCAGTAAAGCTTTTTTGTCAGCTCACAGCCGGTTATCCACGAATAGCGCTGTAATTATTCACTTGAAAATGCCTTTCAAAACTCTTTCCTCAATGCACCAAATCATGCAGTGCAGGCGTTGGTCTCCTGGCCTGTGTAAGATTGAACTTTTCATAAAAGTTAGTCTTGAAAAGGGTGATGCTAATAATTTAGCCACCACATCGTCCAGGATTACTCTCTCTGCAGTTGCCATTGCCATTGTTACATGCACTTACATGCACTGCAAAAAGCTAGCCAGCTAGCCAGGCTCAAGCGTGAGAAAACAAGATAAGGCTCTCTATTGGCTCTGAATTAGTGATGTATACTTAGGCTTCTAGAGGGCCTTGAGGCGTCATACAATTGTCCCACCCAAGACATTTTGTGATTGGTTGATTCTACTGTCATTCCAAAATGTCAATGACGTTGGCTGGTGCCTTCTATTCAAAGCCCGAGGCCCTAGCCAATGAGTGTTGAGCCCAGCTAAATGATTTCTACCAAGAGACTACCAAAGAAAAATATATTTTTCTATTGGATATTAACCCTTCTTTTTCCAACACAAACTGAAGAAATTACAAATGATAATATATAAAAATATATACAGATTAGTATATATCCTTATGCCCTCCCCACTGCTGTATTATTTTGGAACTTCTGTGAGGGTAATGTTTACTGTTCATTGGAATTGTTTTTTATCTATTTCACTTGCTTTGGCAATGTTAACATATGTTTCCCATGCCAATAAAGCCCTTGAATTGAACTGAAAGGAAGAGAGTGAAGGAGGGAGGTGGGAGAGAGAGTCAACAGACAGAGAGAGGAGGGAAAGATGAAGGAGGGAGAGTGAGGAGAGGGTAAAGGATGGAGGGGGAGAGAAAGGAGGAAGGGGAGAGAGAGCGATAGGGAGGTAGGAGGGGTAAAGAGAGCGATAGAGAAGAGAGAGGGGGGTAAAGAGTAGGTAGAGCGAAGTGGAGGGAGGGCGAGAGAGAAGAGAGAGACGGAGCTAGGGTGGATAAGGGAATAGAGAGAGAGAGAGAGAGAGAGAGAGAGAGAGAGAGATGTCCGTATGCCTGTCTGTAAGACTCATCTTTTTATATTTTGTATTGTATTGACACAGTGCCTTCGGAAAGTATTGAGACCCCTTGACTTTTTCCACATTTTGTTACGTTACAGCTTTATTGTAAAATGTTTGATATATATTGTTTTATCCCTCATCGATCTACACACAATATCCCACAATGACAAAGCCAAAACAGGTTTTTAGACATTGTTAATTCTGAAAAAATATCAACTGAAATATCACATTTACCTAAATATTCAGACCTTTTATCAAGGATCTCTCTATACTTTGCTCCGTTCATCTTTGCCTCGATCCTGACTAGTCTCCCAGTCCTTGCCGCTGAAAACATCCCCACAGCATGATGCTGCCACCACAATGCTTCACTGTAGGGATGGTGCCAGGTTTCTTACAGATGTGACGCTTGACATTCAGGCCAAAGAGTTCAATCTTGGTTTCATCAGACCAGAGAATCTTGTTTCTCATGGTCTGAGAGTCTTTAGGTGCCTTTTGGCAAACTCCAAGCGGACTGTCTTATGCCTTTTACTGAGGAGTGGCTTCTGTCTGGCCACTCTACCATAAAGTCCTGATTGGTGGAGTGCTGCAGAGATGGTTGTCCTTCTGGAAGGTTCTTCCATCTCCACAGAGGAACTATAGAGCTCTATCAGAGGGACCATCGGGGTCTTGGTCACCTCCCAGACCAAGGCCCTTCTCCCCCGATTGCTCAGTTTGGCCGGATGGCCAGTTCTAGAAAGAGTCTTGGTGGTTTCAAACTTATTCCATTTAAGAATGATGGAGGCCACTGTGTTCTTTGAGATCTTCAATGCTGCAGACATTTTTTTGTCATTCTTCCCCAGATCTGTGCCTCGACACAATCCTGTCTCAGAGCTCTACGGACAATTCCTTCGACCTCATGGCTTGGTTTTTGTTCTGACATGCGTTGTCAATTGTGGGTCCTTATATAGTGTCATGACTACACATGAGGATCACAATGGGTCAGATCAGCTTGGCAATGGCTGACAATCAGCAGACCCTCTCCCAACCACAAAAGAGGGGAGGAGGGAACGGTGGGGGTTTTGACACCTCCACACCCGGTCGTAAATTTAAGCAGGAGAGAACTCTCTCTCTGGCTCTCTAGTATTGGGATTGGAATGTACTTTGTCTCCAGAAGACTTTTACCGCCAAAAACTCTAACATCCAAAAAGTGAACACTGGAACAATATTCCTAAAATCAGAATGTGGGGAATGGTCAGTTAGGACCTAAAGAAGAATCATGTCATATTGTTTTTCATTTTTCGAATTCATTCGTAACTTGAAAAGTAATTGCACTACAGGTATGAAGTCTCCATCCAATATGTAGTGTAGACAACATGAACAAGTATGAGCATATCTTTGTTAAGATAGGAATCTGATTTGAGTTTTCTAATATGGTACTTGTTTTTGAGAATACTTTGCACAGTAACTAGCCACACCCCAACTTATCTTCCGATAAGAAATTGTTTGCTTTTTTATATAGCAAATTGAGGCAATTACACCTGCCCGCGAACTGTATATTTTCATGAACCTTGCCCCTGACTCCATGAGTTTGATCTCCAGATGTGTAGATCTGTCACGGTCGTCCTCTTCATCTGAAGAGGAGAGGCGAGAAGGATCGGAGGACCAAAATGCGGCGTGATATGTGTTCACGTTGAAATTTTTAATTAAAGAAAGAACTAAACACAAAAAACAGTAAACAAAATAACAACCGTGAAGCTAATGCGAGCTGCGCTGAAACAAGCCATCAACATAGACAATCACCCACAAACAAACAGTGCAACCCAGGCTACCTAAGTATGATTCTCAATCAGAGACAACTAATGACACCTGCCTCTGATTGAGAACCATACTAGGCCGAAACATAGAAATCCCAAATCATAGAATATCAAACATAGACTGCCCACCCAACTCACGCCCTGACCATACTAAATAATTACAAAACAAAGGAAATAAAAGGTCAGAACGTGACAGTACCCCCCCCCCCCAAAGGTGCGGACTCCGGCCGCAAAACCTTAACCTATAGGGGAGGGTCTGGGTGGGCGTCTGTCCGCGGTGGCGGCTCTGGCGCGGGACGCGGACCCCACTTCACCATTGTCTTAGTCCGCCTCCGTGGCTTCCTAACCATGGCAACTCTTCTCAATGGACAGAGGGGCAGCTCGGGACAGAGGGGCGGGAGCTCGGGACAGAGGGGCGGGAGCTCGGGACAGAGGGGCGGGAGCTCGGGACAGAGGGGCGGGAGCTCGGGACAGAGGGGCTGGGGCTCTGGCGCCTCTGGGCTGAGGGGCTCTGGCGCCTCTGGGCTGAGGGGCTCTGGCGCCTCTGGGCTGAGGGGCTCTGGCGCCTCTGGGCTGAGGGGCTCCGGCAGCAGCGCCAGACAGGCGGGAGGCTCTGGCGCCTCTGGGCTGAGGGGCTCCGGCAGCAGCGCCGGACAGGCGGGAGGCTCCGGCAGCAGCGCCGGACAGGCGGGAGGCTCTGGCGCCTCTGGGCTGAGGGGCTCCGGCAGCAGCGCCGGACAGGCGGGAAGCTCCGGCAGCAGCGCCAGACAGGCGGGAAGCTCCGGCAGCAGCGCCGGACAGGCGGGAAGCTCCGGCAGCAGCGCCGGACAGGCGGGAAGCTCCGGCAGCAGCGCCGGACAGGCGGGAGGCTCCGGCAGCAGCGCCGGACAGGCGGGAGGCTCCGGCAGCAGCGCCGGACAGGCGGGAAGCTCCGGCAGCAGCGCCGGACAGGCGGGAAGCTCCGGCAGCAGCGCCGGACAGGCGGGAGACTCCGGCAGCAGCGCCGGACAGGCGGGAGACTCCGGCAGCAGCGCCGGACAGGCGGGAGACTCCGGCAGCAGCGCCGGACAGGCAGGAGACTCCGGCAGCAGCGCCGGACAGGCGGGAGACTCCGGCAGCAGCGCCGGACAGGCGGGAGACTCCGGCAGCAGCGCCGGACAGACAGGACCACCTGCAGGGAGGAGACAGAGAGACAGCCTGGTGGGGCTGCTACAGGAACCACCAGGCTGGGGAGACCTTCAGGAGGCTTGGTGTTAGGAGGAGGCACCTGATGGACCGGGCTGTGGGGGAGCACTGGAGCTCTGGTGCGCAACCTTGGCACCACTTCCCCAGGCTGGACAACTACTCTACCCTGGACCAAAACTGCGCACCGGCGACCAGACACACTGAGCAGGCACCATACGCCCTGGCTCGAAGCCCACACTCGCATGACACTCTCGGGGGGCTGCCCTATAGCGCACCGGGCTATGGACACGTACTGGCGACACCGTGAGCTTAACCGCATAACACGGTGCCTTCCCAGTAACGCGCTGCTTATAATAAGCTCGAGGAGTGAGCTCAGGTCTGCTACCTGGCTTAGTACCACACCTCATCTGCCCCCCCCAAATTGTTTAGGGGGGGCTGCCTCTCGTACCTGTCGCACTGCCGTGCTGCCTCCTCATATCGCCGGCTCCTCTCTCCGGCTGCCTCTGCTCTCCTCGCTGCCTCCACCTGTTCCCATGGAAGGCGATCCTTTTCCGCCAGGATCTCCTCCCATGTGTAGCAACCCTTGCCATCCAATACATCGTCCCATGTCCATTCCTCATTGCGCCGCTGTTGCTGTTGCCGCTGCTGTCCCTTCTCCTGCTGCTGCTCTTGCTGCAGCTGCTGTTTACCACGCCGCTTGGTCCTGTTGTGGTGGGTGACTCTGTCACGGTCGTCCTCCTCTTCATCTGAAGAGGAGAGGCGAGAAGGATCGGAGGACCAAAATGCGGCGTGATATGTGTTCATGTTGAATGTTTTAATTAAAGAAAGAACTGAACATAGAAACACTATACAAAAAACAGTAAACAAAATAACAACCGTGACGCTAATGCGAGCTAGACTGCCCACCCAACTCACGCCCTGACCATACTAAATAAATAAAAAACAAAAAGGAAATAAATGTCAGAACGTGACAGTATCACAGATTACAGCATATTACTCTGTATCCACACAACATTTGAAGTAGACCTGGGAGGAAGACCTTGGTATGGAGATGACTGATGACAGTTGGGCTGATTGCCTTCGAGATATTCACTTGTGCTCGATAAACTCCCGACACCAATTTATTCAATACAAAGTGATTCACAACTACACTATTCCTGTACCAAATTACACTCGTTCTACCCCTTAGTCTCTCCGATATGCCCTAACTGCAAGTCTGCGCAGGGTACCCTTGGTCACCTGTGGTGGAAATTCTACCCTTAATCAATAATGAGAGGCAAAATGAATAATCAATCAAGGGATTACTTTTATTAAAAGACTTGTTACAACAAGGAGGCTGGTCACCCCACCCCCACAGGTGGTGGAGTGAGAGCCCACTGAGTGGAGTTTGCTTCTGGGTTAAATACTATCTCAGAATAGGTCAGAATAGGTGCCACTTCGGAGATGTCATACAATGGTTCCAAACACTAAACCCACACATCCTGTGCCAGACCTTGAGCCCCAAATACAAATAACTTGTTGCTATGTTCAGTACTAAAAACTTAGGACATTTGTTGTTACTTAGTTTCCACCTTGAACTAGGGGAGAGAACAATCTCCACCTAGGAGGAGGTGACTGACACACAGGCACTGTGGAGACAAGTGATTGGTTCCCCATTACTCATGCCATCCCTTCACATGGTTTGCAATAAAGGCACACAGTTCACATAAGGAAACAATGTTTCCTTCTGACCTCCTTTGTCATACTCCTTGCTGATATTTTGCATAACAACAGGGACATGTGATAGATAAAGTTGACTTCTCCCCTCTCTGGACCCAAGGGGACTGAAGCCCACTTGAGGGAGGAAGTGCAGCTGCCAACACCAGAATCCGAAAGGAGACATTCTAATAACAAGAGTTTCAACAGTTCAATCATATAAGCATATTCTGCAGATGAGACATCTTAATTATCTGTGTTACTTAGCTAATTCTGATTTCTCCACCACAATCTTTCCCCAGAAGCAGGCTCCAAAACTGAACAATAGCTCTGTTACTGGTGTGCAGGATATAATCTTTACTCTGTCTAGGATTATGAGGAACCAGTCAGTTTCTGTCATATTCTTGGCTGCGTGCCTGAACATCATGGGTACATTCTACACACACAGAACAGTTAGAAGTATATCAAAACGCACACACACTTTTCTATGTTATAGGAGTTAGTTTCTTTAACATTCTCAAGCCCAATGTCTAGGCTTAAAGAAGGATATCTTAGTACACAAGCATTAGTAAGGTTTAACAGAAATTGCCCTCACACACCTCTTTTGGTCATGCCTCAAACTACACACATTCTGGCAGGATATTTTTTAAGTGTTACTCAGAAGTATACAGCTGTAACCTCATACCAGCTCCAGACACTGCTGTTTTAGGTCACAGCACCGAACGACTTTAACCCATTGGGAACAGATGACTGTACATGTTAAGCCTTTGGAATAAGGAGACTGTAGCTGTTTTTAAAACCTGGCTAGCTGAAGTCACCCGTTTACTACATATCTACCAAGAATTTACCATGATATCTCTGGCAGAACTAATACATTCGTTGAGATATGGTAGCCCTTTATAGCGTATCTATCGCGTGATGATGGGCAACACAACCTGCAACCCACCCTGATCCACAGTCATTATTTTTAATGCTGAGCATAATTCTGATACTGTACTGTATGTCAAATATCAATGAAGCAAGGTGCCAATTCGTTAAGAGCAATGTTGTTGTCATGCATACTCCTGCTCCTAAACCATCGGTCCTGGCACACCACATTGCGCACACCTGTTACACCCATTGAACTGCAATAATCATGTAGAGAAAGAATCCTTCTTAAATGTTCAATGCCAAGATTTAGAGAGGGCACAGGGCCAGATATGATGGGTGTTTTATTAGTGTCTAGCAGAGAGTCGGTCAGTTCTTTCAAATCAAGTTTTAACTGCTCAGAGCTGCCCCTCATAATGTCATTAAAACCCACATGGACTACGATATAATTCATTTCCATGTCCTGACGTAGTACATTCGGGAGCAGCTTAGTAACGTAATTTACTCGTTTTTGCACCAGGAATGGTCATATTTCTTACCACGGAGCTGCCCAAAATCCCGGCTGGCGGAGAAGGACGAGGAAATCCGCCCACTCCCACGCTTCGCAGGATTCGGGGAACCCGTTATGTACGGGCGAGAGGCAGGATAACTTGAGCATATTGCTCCCTGTACCTGGAGCAGGCCTCTGACAGATGGAGAAGCCCCGCTTCATCCAGAGCAGGGACGGAAGGTTGTCGACTTTGAAATCGTAGGAGTACGCACTGCGGCCGCAGGCACAAGTACCCCCAGCGACGAAGTTGCAGGAAGATCAAATCCAAATTGTATTAGTCACATGCACCGAACACAACCGGTGTAGACCTTACAGTGAAATGCTTACTTACGAGCCCCTAACCGACAGTGCCGTTTCAAAAAATACAGATAAGAATAAGAGAAAAGTAGCAAGTAATTAGACTTGGCACTCCGGTACCGCTTGCCGTGTGGTAGCAGAGAGAACCGGGTGGTCAGGCTCCAGGATGTCCAGACAGTTGGTTGTTTGTATCTGCTCCGGGCCTCTCGTTCGGAGTGCTTTGCGGAAAGCCACTGTCTTCGGCTTCCACGGCTCATGACATGCGACCATTGTTAATTGCTGTACTCCTTCGACTCCACTATCAGATGGGGGAGCCCAGGGCAACACCGGCCAGTAGGATAATACAAACGATAAGGTGGAGATGCATCCAACAAGTGCGAACGCCTTCCAGCCACCGGCGTAGAAAAGGTAAACATTCCACTCTGAATTTTCCCCAGTTTCTGACATAGGCTGGCTACCGGTGTGATCAAGGAAGCCACCTCAAGCCTATAATCCTCGGCAAGTAAACAATTGCCGTATTGGAACTCTGAGTGATCTGATTTGTCCCGAAACAAAGTGTAGTAGATACAGCTCCTACAGCGCTGGAACCGTTCATTTATTTCCCCAGACAAAGAGGGCTCCATTACAAAACTCATCTGGTACTAACTTCGTTAACTTGATGGCTAGCAGCTTAGCGGCTCTGTCAAGCAGGCTTCAACCTGTCTTAAGCGAGATTCTGGGACAAGAAATAGCGGTCCTAGCTGTTAAAAGCTAACCGCGTTGCGGAATCCATACAAAAAACAAGTTTGGTATTTATATTTAACGAATATTGGTTATGTTTTAGTCAAATAACAAACCAAGTGTTTCTAGCATACAGTGTTCAACTGCGCACTCTGATGACGTCCTCCTTCATGGAGAAGCTGGGGGCCATGGTCAGCCTCACATCCGGGTGCCGGCCTCAGTCTAACGGGCAGGTGGAGAGGACTAAGCAGGAGCTGGGGAGGTTCCTAAGAAGTCACTGCCAGGTCCGGCAAGGGGAGTGGTCTCGGTTCCTTCCCTGGGCGGAATACGCCCAGAACTCACTTCATCACTCCTCCACGGGGCTGACTCCATTCCAGTGCGTCCTGGGATATCAGCCGGCCCTGGCTCCGTGGACTGCAAGCCAGACCTAGGCCCCTGCAGTTAACGAGTGGTTCCAGCACACAGAGGAGGTGTGGAAAGCCGCCCCCCTGAGGGTCCAGCGTACTGTCCGTCGTCAGAAGGATCAGGCGAACCGCCACCGCATTGAGGCTCCCGTGTTCCATCCTGATGATTGCATCTGGCTCTCCATCAGGAACGCACTCCGCCTGCCCTGGCGGAAGCTGAGCCCCTGGTTTGTGGGGTCCTTCAAGGTCCTCCGGAGGGTCAATGAGGTAACCTATTGTTTAGAACTCCCTACCAACTACCGGATCTCCTCCTTTCATGTTTCCCTCAGACCGGTGGTTCCTGGACCCCTGCCTATGCTGTTACTGTAGGTCCTTCCTGGACTCCCGATGTTGTGGGGGTCGGCTCATGTACCTGCTGGACTGGGAGGGTTACGGTCCTAAGGAGCGCCCTTGGGTCCCGGTGGCGGACATCCTGGACCCCAACATCATCCTGGATTTCCATCTCAGCTGTTCGGACTGGCTCGCTCCTCGGGGCTGTCTCCTGGCTGGCGTCATCCTGCGGCTGGAGCCGCGAGTATGAGGGATGGGGGTACTGTTACTCCTGCTCCCTTCGGTGCTTGAAGTCACCGGTCTACTAACCACCAGTCCTGGCAACCCACATTGCGCACACATGGCAACCATCATTGTGCACACCTGCTCCCCATCATTAAGCACACCTGGACTTAATCTCCACCCTGATTACACTCCCTTAATATAGCCTCACCAACCTCGGTCATCAGGCAGTATCGGTTCTGTTTTCATGTCCAGACGCTTGTCTTGTAGCGCTCCACGTTCGTTATTATTCCAGTCACCATCTGCACCTATAGTGCATTTTAATTCTGTTTTTGTTTTTCTGTCACCTGTTGAGGAGTGGGGGGTATTCTCGATGTATTGTTTGCTGTCATTGCTGCATACGGCTGTGTTGTTGTGATTCTGGATGGTCAGACCGTTAGCAACAATGACAAGAAGCTACCATGTGTGTCACGACTTCTGCCGAAGTCGTTGCCTCTCCTTGTTCGGGCGGTGCCCGGCGTTCGACGTCACCGGTCTTCTAGCCATCATTGATCCATTTTTCATTTTCCATTGGTTTTGTCTTGTCTTCCCACACACCTGTTTTCAATCCCATTCATTACCTGTTGTGTATTTAACCCTCTGTTTCCCCTCATGTCTTTGTCAGAGATTGTTTTATTGTCAGAGTAGTTTTATGTTGTATAGGTGCACGTCGGGTCCTCGTACCCATGTTTGTTTATGTATATACATTTTAGTGTTATGGAGCATGTTACGTGGACTTTATGAAAAGACTCCATTTTACACTTCGTTTGACTCTCCTGCGCCTGACTTCCCGGCCACCTATACACCTATGCCTGACAATGTGGGGAATCGTACATTGCTCATTTCAGCTAGTCTCATACATTTTTTTGGTGTTTTGACTGATGTCAAGTCTATGCTAATATGGCAAAAAATTCACTAGCTACAGTATGTACCCAACAAGTGTAACAATGTACTTGAGAGACAACAAGTGCTCATTGTTTTCAATAAACATTTGAGCCAAAATTTAGTTTACCTGTTGTCAACAATCTAAGCCAACCCTGTCTGTTTTGCCCCATAGTTGCACACATGTTGGCGTTGCTTAACAACCAACCCGTCTATAGAGCCAGATTAAACATTTTAGCTTCACTGTCCAAGTAAATATGGAGGAGAGTGTATGTAATATTCACTTTTACCTTCATTCTCTCTCCTCAGCTCAACCCCTTATTTCATGTACCTCAGCTCCACTCTCTGTTCCACCACCATGTCTCGCAGCGCTCTCAGCTCATCCTAGATGTCAGAGTTGGTGGCAGTCTGGTCAATTGCCTGTGCGTGGGTTGTCTACAGCTTCAGTCTTTGGGCTCCTGAGCTTAATTTCAATCCACTCTCTCTCCCCATCCATTTTCTCCCTGAGCCCATGCCTCAAACAAACACAACAGCAACACCAGCAGAGCTACGGCACCCTTCATTCTAAAATGACACCTCTTCAGAACTAATGTGAGCCTAATCTAATCTGGGCTAAGTCCCCACTTCTTATACAGATTGGTCTTGGTGAACCAGTAGTTGGGAACTGAACACTTGTCTACAGGAAAAAATAAATAAAAAATTGGGGGGAGGGGCATAGCCAAGGTGTTACATAACACATTTAAAGATGATGCCAAGATTATGCCAAGTCCTCCAAATGTGGGGTTTTGGGAGCATCTAAGCTGTTACTCAGTTCAAGGGCTCTCCTTATGTAAAAACATTTTTTCTCCCAATCCTAATATATGGCTGTAGTGTATTAACGTGCATTTATTACAGCTTTAACGTCAACTTATTACTGTTCATATCCACACATGGTCTGGCATGGGGTTTTCTTTATTCAAGCCTTCGGGAAAGAATGGATGAAAAGTATTTTTTTTAAAATGTTTAACCCCTTTTTCTCCCTATTTTCATGATATACAAATGTGATCCAATTATCTTGTCTCATCGCTGCAACTCCCCAAAGGCTCAGGAGAGGTGAAAGTTGAGTCATGCGTCCTCTGAATCATGACCCGCCAAGCCGCGCTTCTTAACACCTGCTAGCTTAACCCGTAAACCAGCCGCACCGTTCAACTGATGACCAGAGTCAGCCTGCAGGCGCCCGGTCTGCCGCAAGGAGTTGCTAAAGCACAATGGGCCAAGTAAAGCCCCCCCCCGGCCAAACCCTCCCTTAACCCTGACGATTCTGGGCCAATTGTGCGCCGCCCTAAGGGACTCTCGGTCATGGCCGATTGTGACACAGTCAGAGCTCTACAGAACTTTTCCTTAAGTGAAAAGTCATCAAGGCAGAGCTCCACCTCGTTTTGGGGTCAAAGGGCCTCTAACCCAAGCTCCACAGATGGAGTTATACCTTCTCCTTGAATGGAAGGGCCTCCAGCCAGGGATACACCTCGTCCTTGGGTGGAAAGGCCTCTAGCCCGAGCGCTACAGCTGGAGGTCCTCCTCACCTTTGGGTGGAAGTGCCTCCAGCCAGAGCTCCACCTCTTCCTTCGGTAGAAGGGCCTCCTGGCTTGGCTCCACCTCGTCCTTAAGGGCCTCTAGCCCGAGCACAGCTCAGCTGAAGCTTCACCTCATCCTTGGATGGAAGGGCATCCAGCCAAAGGTCCTCATCCTTGGATGGAAAGGCCTCCAACAAGAGCTCCAGCTGGAGCTCAGCCTCCTCAAGTGGAAGGACCTCCCGTAAGAGCTCCACAATCATAATTTCTGTGTAAAATCTGTAGATGTACTGTAGATTTTGTTAATTGTTAGGCAATAAAAGGGTTTTACATTGTTAGGGACTCAAGGAGAGATGGAGGAGCTCCCTGCAACTGGTAGCTCAGTTGAGCTGTTTGGCTCACTGGTGGAAGAAGACAGTGCGCTAGTGCTTCCATTTTGCGGCCTTCTTAGTTGGGGTTCCCCAAGTCAGGCTGCACTCCATCATTCTAATTGTTCTTCTGGATGTCACAGCCATTCTGACTACACTACCGGTCAAAAGTTTTAGAACATCTACTCATTCAAGATTTTTTCTTTATTTTTACTATTTTCTACATTGTAGAATAATAGTGAAGACATTAAAACTATGAAATAACACACATGGAATCATGTAGTGACCAAAAAAGTGGTAAACAAATCTAAATATATTTAACATTTGAGATTTTTCAAAGTAGACACCCTTTGCATACTCTTGGCATTTTCTCAACCAGCTTCATGAGGTGGTCACCTGTAATGCATTTGAAATAACAGGTGTGCCTTCTTAAACGTTCGTTTGTGGAATTTCTTTCCTTCTTAATGCGTTTGAGTCAATTAGTTGGGTTGTGACAGTGTGTGTGTGTGTGTGGGGGGGCTATACAGAAGATGGCCCTATTTGGTCAAATACCAGGTCCATATTATGACATGGACAGCTCAAATAAGCCAAGAGAAATGACAGTCCATCCTTACTTTAAGACATGAAGGTTAATACGGAACATTTCAAGAACTTTGAAAGTTTCTTCAAGTGCAGTCGCAAAAACCATCAAGCGTTATGATGGAACTGGCTCTCATGAGGACCGCCACAGGAATGGAAGACCCCGAGTTACCTCTGCTGCAGAAGATAAGTTCATTAGAGTTATCAGTCTCAGAAATTGCAACCCAAATAAATACTTCACAGAGTTCAAGTAACAGACACAACTCAACATGAACTGTTCAGAGGAGGCTATGTGAATCAGGCTTTCATGGTCAAATTGCTGCAAAGAAACCACTACTAAAGGACACCAATAATAAGAAGAGACTTGCATGGGCCAAGAAACACAACAACGGATATTAGACCGGTGGAAACTTGTCCAAATTAGAGATTTTATGTTCTCCGCATGTGTATTTCCCACCGTAATGTAGGAGGAGGTGTTATGGTGTGGAGGTGCTTTGCTGGTGACACTGTCTGATTTATGGCACACTTAATTCAAGGCACACTTAATCAGCATGGCTACCACAGCATTCTGCAGTGATACTCCATCCCATCTGGTTTGGGCTTAGTGGGGCTATCATTTGTTTTTCAACAGGACAATGACCCAACACACCTCCCAGCTCTGTAAGGGCTATTTTACCAAGAATGAGAGTGATGGAGTGCTGCATCAGATGGCCTGGCCTCAACAATTACCCAACCTCAACTAAATTGAGTCGGACCTCAGAGTGAAGGAAAAGCAGCCAACAGGTGCTCAGCATATGTGGGAACTCCTTCAAGACCGTTGGAAAAGCATTCCTCATGAAGCTTTTTGAGAGAATTCCAAGAGTGTGCAAAGCTGTCATCAAGGCAAAGGGTGGCATGATTCCATACGACATGATTCCATATGTGTTATTTTATAGTTTTGATATCTTCACTATTATTCTACAATGTAGAACATAGTAAAAATAAAGAAAAACCCTTGAATAAGTAGGTGTTCTAAAACGTTTGATAATAGTGATAATTATTAGTGATAATAATGGTAGACACCTCCACTGTGCAGTCATTCATCTCCAAAATGAAGGCCACGACTTGCTGCCTTACTCCCTACTCAAAACCGGTTCATCTAGCTTGCTTATGTTTGTTCAGCCAGCGTCACCACCCTGATCAACAAGTTCCTGCTGACCTGAGAGGTATCACTGATCTTCAAAACAGCTGCAGTCACCCCCTTACCCGAAGAAATCCAGGCAATTGAATGCAAGCTTTAAAAAAAAAAAAAATCTAGCCTGTCTATTTATGGGTTGACATATGCTTGACTTGCTCAGTTTCCCACTACAAAACACCAAAAATAGTAGAACCAGCTCACCTGCTTTTAATCTATGATTGGACTGTGATATGTTTAAATAATTAAAACGTGTATGCCCCTACACCATTCGAACATTCAAATAAATAGATCCTATAAAATAATTGTATCTCACATTATTACTCTATACACTACACGAACTTAGTTCTCAGTTGACCAAATACATGCTTCTCTGCTATTTCATATTTGTTAATGAAACTTGTAAATAAATCCAACCGAATAGAACATATTCGAATAGAACATTAAAGGCTATTAACTTGAAAAACTCCACCGTGCACGTTTTTGGAGCGTTCAACCTACGAAGCATTCCTGAATAAGGATTCCATGAATGCGACTCGTTGTCACCACAGCAACAACGGGAAGCCAAGCAATGCGCAATTGTTTGTAGGCATATCGATTGTAGAGGAATTTTGCAGCAGAATAATGCCTCCAAAGAAGAAAAAAGGGAAAAGTAATATCAATAAGTCCAAGACCAAAAATAAGAAAGCTAATGAGGGTATGTTTTTTTTGTTTTCTCAGGGCTGCTTACTGTTACATGTTCGATTTAATATGTTTAATTTTCGTAATTATTTAAACCTTATTTTGCCTGTTAGAAAGAGCGCACACCTTTAACGGGGCTCTGCATATCCGAGGATTGTCTAATTCACTGTGTTCATGCAGGGGGAAGTGAATTGGAGGAGAAGTACAGGCGAAGTGCATTGGATGTAACAGTTCTGAGGGACCATCTTGGTGAGAACACTACACTGCGGCCACTTCTCTAGAGCTCCTAAAAGGCGTTCATTAAAAGCAGAGCAGCGACTCTAAAATGTAGGCTATTCTAGGGTAACCTTGGTATGTTTTTGCTACAATCATCAAATAAGTCAGTTAAGTCAGTTCAACTCAATATATATATATATATATATATATATATATATATATATATATATATATATATATATATATATATATACATACATATATATTTTGTTTATAAATTCATGATAATCTGGAAATTAGAACAAATGAACTAGCCTGGGCGCCACCTGTTTCTGCTCTCTTGTCAACTTCTTATGGAATGACAGTGGAGAAGGCAAGAGCACAACACATCTTTTGACTAGGCTACCTATTAGGAGGTTAAAACACTTAACTCAAATAATTACACGGATCCCACACCACTTCTGATATGTACTGATTTCAATATGAACAACTATGAATTGATTGAACAATAACGACACAGTTATTTTACACACTGATCAAATACATACTCCATGTGTGACAGCTCTGCGAGGGGATGTGGCACAGCAGGCCCAGTCCATCAGTCATGAACTGAGATCTCGTATGCGGGACATGGAGCAGGAGCTCCACCATGAGAGACTGGACCGCAAAGATGTCAATGCAGGTTGGTGGGAGGGAACAATCTCAAACACACACACAAACGTACGCGCACACAGTAACGCACTATATACACACACACACACACACTTAATATGCATACTATCGTGTCCACACTGTCGTGCTCAGAGTGCATTCTCCGACCACGTTCTGTTGAGTACATTCTTGTGAGGACTAGAGTGTGGAGAATGCATCAAACGATACATTTGAGAAGGACTCGCACTCCCCCTACTGTATTACCTCACACTTCACCTCCCCATTCACTGAACCTACTTCCTAATTATCAGCTAGATATGTGAATTGTAATAATCTAGCTAACTAGCAAGTTAAACAGGCAAGAATAACCTAAAACTACTGCTATGGAAGGTAGATGTACATTTTCCTTGGGTGGCTACCAATACTTCATGGCTAGTTAGCCAGTTAGCCCTATTGACTTACTATGGACTTACCCATTCACTGAACCGTCTTCCAGCCAGGACAACAATGGCAAAAGAGACAAAACAAGATATACACAAAGCAACTGTTTTACTTCATAACTATCAGCTAGCGTTATGTGAATCGTAATAATGTAGCTAACCAGATAGTTTAACAGGCAAAAAATGTCCTAAAACTAATACTATGCAAGAGAGTAAATTCTTAGACCTATTGACTTATTATGGGCTTGCAATAATAAGTCAATAGTAAGTAAATAGGCAGGTAAACATGCCAAAATGAACACAGCATGTATTTATTATAGTATCAAGATAAAATATTGTAGTTAGGCAACATATGAGATGTGAATAGGCAACATTTCATTCCGAAGGCGGAGAGTATTTTCTCTCAGCTCAAATAATGGCCGCCATTGATTTCAAGAAATGTTGCTTTATTTTTGATGTGGTTGCGTCATATGTCTTTGCGTACCTTCCGTTGAAACTTATGTACTAACGGAATACGCATTCTGGAAGTGTCCTCTGCTCCGTTTTCACATACTTTGATTTGCACTCATACTCCTCACCTCCCGTGCTCCAATTTGCGAGCGCGGTAGCATGCATTTTGAGAAACACCCTAGGTGTCTTGAAAAGTGCTTAAAATTAAATGGATTATTCTTTATTATTAGTAGAGTGCTCTTTAGGTAATATGTAATACTGTCATACCTCACAGATCTCACCCGTCAGCATAAGACCATGCAAACAGACATGACGGTCAAAGTGAAAAGGCTGGGGGGTGAGGCCATTTTGCTGCGAGAACAGCTTGGTAAGCTATTGAACACATGTAAGCTTCCTACAGTATAGCCACTTCATTCAAGCTGCAACAATTGTTGTTTTAGTAAGAATCAGATACATTGTAAGTGATGACTTATGTGTGTGTGTGTGTGTGTGTGTGTGTGTGTGTGTGTGTGTGTGTGTGTGTGTGTGTGTGTGTGTCTGTCTGTCTGTCTGTCTGTCTGTCTGTCTGTCTGTCTGTCTGTCTGTCTGTCTGTCTGTCTGTCTGTCTGTCTGTCTGTCTGTCTGTGCTCAGCTCAGTGTCAGGAGGAGCTGAGGGCAGAAAGGAAAGCGCATGAGCAGCTGCAGCAGGAGAAGGATACCACAATAGCTGACTTACAAAACAAACTGGACGACATGGAGACCAACTATGAGAAGATTCTGCATGTGAGTGAACTGATTTCAGCTCATCAAAGGGGGCTTACGTTGTAACATTATCACAGGGAACGAGTATGAAAGCAATGCAAACATGTGTGTTAGTTGCCTGAAGAAAATGAATGTCAGGCAATGATATTGATGCTTTTGCTACCACAGATTATGTCTTTGATAGCAACGTGTGCTATACGTGTGATAACGTTTGAGATGTTATAGGTATGTCTTGTCTTTCTCTTCAGGAGAATGATTCCCAGTGGGATTCCCAAATGACACTATTTTCCCTGTATGGTGCACTACTTGGCTCTCATCAAAAGTAGGGAATAGAGTGCTTTTTGGGACACACACCCTCTCTCTGATATAACAATTCTTGATTGACCCTTACCAGGACACTTTGGACAGTTTGACCTCCCAACTGGCTGAGGCTCGACTGCGGTGGGAGCATGAGAGTACTGTTGTCCATCAGGAATACAAAGAGCTGCTCTCTGACTTTGGCTTGAACTCACTGGACATCTGAAAGGCTCTTATTATGTAACCAGGGCCCGTATTCATAAAATGTCTCAGGGTAAGAGTGCAGATCTCGGATCCATGTTTCCCCCCTTTAACCCCCCTGTCCATGTACATTTCATTATAATCTAAAAGGCTAAATGGATCCTAGATCAGCACTCCCACTCTGATGATCTTTATGAATACTGGCCCTGATCACCACCACATTGTGTCATTGCTACTATAAGACCAGGCACACCAGGGGCTCGTATGTGTCAAGCATCTCAGAGTTGAAGTGTTGATCTAGGATCAGTTTTCTATTTTAGATAAGAATGAATAACATTACATGGACAGTGAGGACCTGATCTAAATCAGCACTCCTACTCTGTGACACTTGACACACATTATGGTAAAGTAAATAGATCGATTCCATGTGGATTTGAAGTAATTCATAACGAGAAGGAAAACTTAATGACAATAATGTAACAACCAGTGTTTGATTCATTTTGTTACTGTGTCTTTCATGATGTATAATACGTCTTAAAATACTTATTAAATACATGCAGTTGTTTGATTTTCTTCCTATAGTTATTGTGGTATTGATGGTCATTCACAAATATTACGTTTTTGAGTCTTTGGGGTGACACAAATTGTCATTTGAAATGATCCACAGTAACTTACATACTAACTCTCAAACTAATGGCTATTGTTTGAGTGTGAAACAACTACTGTGCATTGATTGGCTTTTTTACTCTTACAACACATATTTATGGAAGTAAGGAAGTTAGCTTATGTATCGTACATTTCCACCAGGGTGTGTCTTCCATCTTTCCTGATAGTCATTCAGGTATTTTATTGAACACAACCTTTTCATGTCCACTAGATGTGGCTGATCATGGCACAACACCAGTCTCAACGTCAACAGTGAAGAGGCGACTTCTTTTGCCCATCTTAATATTTTCTTTATATTGGACAGTCTGAGATATGGCTTTTTCTTTGTAACTCTGACTAGAAGGCCAGCATCCCGGAGCATCCTCTTAACTGTTGACGTTGAGACTGGTGTTTTGCGGGTACTATTTAATGAAGCTTCCAGTTGAGGACTTGTGAGGCATCTGTTTCTCAAACTAGACACTCTAATGTACTTGTCCTCTTGCTTAGTTGTGCCCCGGGGCCTCCCACTCCTCTTTTTATTCTGGTCAGTGCCAGTTTGCGCTGTTCTTTGAAGGGAGTAGTACACAGTGGTGTACGAGATCTTCAGTTTCTTGGCAATTTCTCACATGGAGTAGCCCAAGAATAGACTGACGAGTTTCAGAAGAAATTATTTGTTTCTAGCCATTTTGAGCCTATAATCGAACCCACGAATGCTGATGCACCAGGTACTCAACTAGTCTAAAGAAGGCCAGTTTTATTGCTTCTTTATTCAGGACAACAGTTTTCAGCTGTGCTAACAAAATTGCAAAAGGGTTTTCTAATGATCAATTAGACTTTTAAAATGATAAACTTGCTGATAATGGGCCTCTGTACGCCTATATAGATATTCCATTAAAAATCAGCCATTTCCAGCTACAATAGTCATTTACAACATTAACAATGTCTACACTGTATTTCTGATATTTTTTATGCTATTTTAACGTGCGAAAAAATGTGCTTGTCTTTCAAAAACAAGGACATTTCTAAGTGACACCAAACCTTTGAACGGTAGTGGTTACATACAACGAAAATAAAACTATTCAAAAATAGATATGGGAAATGGGAAGCCAAAAGGTACAAACAATGAAGTGTAAAAGACAAATGATGAAAAAGAGCCATGGCCCAGTAAATGTGATTTCGTGTAGCTAGATTAAACCTAATATTCCCTGAGGGAGAAGGGATAAACAGACTTAACTTCCAAGACTGTTCATTTGTAAGTCGTCTACAAGGACTTGTGCAGTTTTTTACTCTCGTCTCACATTACCTTAGAGATGAGAATGAAAAAAACTGCACAAGTTCTTTAGGCTAAGTTTGTGCTTACAACCAATGAACACATGAAGAATTCTGAAACTTTATCTGAGCGCCAATATTTGCTTCTTCAACCAGAAGAAGCACTTTCTCCACTGGGGCCTGTAGGTGTCTTAGGTGTCTCTGCTGCTTTCCTTGTGCTTCCATAGCAGCTAACGATCCACACTTCCCTTAAATTCACAACAATAAGAAGTATGAACCCAACTTCATTTTAGCCATGTGTGTGTACACACATTGCAATTAGTTTGTTGCTTTAGTGGCATAAATCATAAACAACTGAGACATGTTTCTTGAGTGAATCGCAACTCCACAAGTAGACAGAAATCACCAGACTCTATCCTCGGTCACATTGGTGGGAAGGTTAACATGAGCCCTATAACTTCCCTGGTTCAAACAGTCTATCGTCTGATCGTTGCGATACAGGATGTCGTTCGTGTCAATTAAGTGGCAGCCGTATCTGCTGCAGATGCATAAAAAGAGCTGTTAGCGTCTGATGTAAACCCATGATGCAAACTGGAGCAAATAATACTGTGTGCTGATACTCTATACTGCCATGATTATTTACTCCATGGTGTACAGGTTTCTATCACTGTCTCACTATCACAAATCTGACATTGTCTTCAGCTGATGAATCATCATACACTGCTGCGATTGCCCATGAAAGCATCTGTGTGTTTTTTTGTGTGTGTGTGCGCGTGCGTGCGTGTCCAATATGTTAGCCATCACCGTTAACACGGACATCAGCCAGCCTCAGCCCAATCAATTCCTGCCAGTCTGCACAGCGCGATATCAACCCAGAGCATATCAGACTGCTTTTTGTCTACCACATCTCCGGATTCCTACCGCAAGCTCTGAACCTTTACACCGGATCATTGCAACTAGCTAGCTGCTATCCGAGTGGCTACTCCTGGTTAACATCTCTTTCCCGAAGCAAGCACCAGTTATCCTTTAGCTAGCCTTGAGCTAGGCCCATCTCCCGGTTAGCTGAAGAGGTCCATCAGCCAATTTCTTGGGCTACAATACCTATTTTGCCAATTGGCCTTGACCCTTTTACTGCCGACATGGAGCCCCGCCGATCCATCACGACTGGTCTGCCAACGTAACCGTCCGAGGGTTTTTCAACAGGCTCTTCCGTCGCGATGTCCCCCGAAGGCACTTCTGCTAGCCTGCTATCCCAGGCCCGCTAGCTGTCTGAATCACTGTGTCTCCAACTTGCCTAGCTACTCACTGGACCCTATGATCACTCGGCTATGCATGCCTCTCCCTAATGTCAATATGCCTTGTCCATTGCTGTTCTGGTTAGTTATTATTGTCTTATTTCACTGTAGAGCCTCCAGCCGTGCTCAATATGCCTTAGCTAGCCCTTTTGTTCCACCCCCCACAGATGCGGTGACCTCACGTGGCATAAATGGTGCCTCTAGAGACAAAACCTCTCTCATCGTCATTCAATGCCTAGGTTTACCTCCACTGTATTCACATCCTACCATACCCTTGTCTGTACATTATGCCTTGAATCTATTCTTCCGCGCACAGAAATCTGCTCCTTTCACACTCTGTTCCGAACCCACGAGACGGCCAGTTATTATAGCCCTTAGCCGTACCCTTATCCTACTCCTCCTAAATTCCTCTGGTGATGTAGAGGTTAACCCAGGCCCTGCATCGCCTAGCTCCACTCCTATTCCCCAGGCGCTCTCATTTAAAAAAAAATCTGTAACCGTAAAAGCCTTGGTGTCATGAATGTTAACATTAGAAGCCTCCTCCCTAAGTCTGTTTTACTCACTGCTTTAGCACACTCCGCCAACCTGGATGTCCTAGCCGTGTCTCAAGCCTGGCTCTGGAAGGCCCCAAAAAATCTTGAAATTTCCATCCCTAACTATAACATTTCCCGATAAGATAGAACTGCCAAAGGCGGCGGAGTTGCAAAAGACTGCAGAGATAACCTGCAGAGTTCTGTTATACTATTCAGGTCTGTGCCCAAACAATTCGTGCTTCTACTTCTAAAAATCACATTTCCAGAAACAAGTCTCTCACTGTTGCCGCTTGTTAAAGACCCCCTTCAGCCCCCAGCTTTGTCCTGGACACCATATGTGAATTGATTACCCCACATCTATCTTCAGAGTTTGTCCTGTTAAGTAACATAAACTGGGACATGCTTAACACCCCGGCCGTCCTACAATTTAAGCTAGATGCCCTCAATCTCACACAAATTATCAAGGAACCTACCAGGAACATCTCTAAATCCGTAACCATTGGCATTCTCTTAGATATCATCCTGACCAACTTGCGTTCTAAATACACCTCTGCTGTCTTCAATCAGGATCTCAGAGACCATTGCCTCATTGCCTGCGTGCATAACGACCACCCCTCATCACCGTCAAACACTCCCTAAAACACTTCAGCGAGCAGGCCTTTCTAATCCACCTGGCCCGGGTATCCTGGAAGGATATTGACCTCATCCAGTCAGTAGAGGATGCCTGGTTGTTCTTTAAAAGTGCTTTCCTCACCATCTTAAATAAGCATGCCCTATTCAAAAAATGTAGAACTAAGAACAGATATAGCCCTTGGTTTGCCCCAGACTTGACTGCCCTTGACTAGCATAAAAGCATCCTGTATTCATTTAATCTTTATTTTACTAGGCAAGTCAGTTAAGAACAAATTCTTATTTTCAATGACGGCCTAGGAACAGTGGGTTAACTGCCTGTTCAGGGGCAGAACGACAGATTTGTACCTTGTCAGCTCGGGGATTTGAACTTGCAACCTTTCGATTACTAGTCCAACGCTCTAACCACTAGGCATCGAATAGCCCCTGTGATATGCAACTTTTCAGGGAAGTCACGAACCAATATACTCAGTCAGTTAGGAAAGCTAAGGCTAGCTTTTTCAAGCAGAAATTTGCATCCTGTAGCACTAATTCCAAAAAGTTTTGGGACACAGTAAAGTCCATGGAGAATAAGAGAACCTCCTACCAGCTGCCCACTACCCTGAGGATAGGAAACATTGTCACCGCCGAGAAATCTACGATAAACGATAATATCAATAAGCATTTTTCTATGGCTGGCCATGCTTTCCTCCTGGCTACCCCTACCCCAGTCCAACATCTCAGGACCCCCTGCAGCAAGTTGCCCCGCTTCTCCTTCACCCAAATCCAGACAGCTGATGTTCTGAAAGAGCTGCAAAATCTGGATCCCTACATATCAGCTGGGCAAGACAATCCCGACCCTCTTTTTCTAAAATGATCAGCCGAAATTGTTGCAACCCCTATTACTAGCCTGTTCAACATCTCTTTTGTATCGTCTGAGATCCCCAAAGATTTGAAAGCTGCCGCGGTCATCCACTTCTTTAAAGGGGAGACACTCTAGACCCAAACTGTTATAAACCTATATCCATCCTGCGCTGCCTTTCTAAAATCTTCAAAAGCCAAGTTAACAAACAGATCACCGACCATTTCGAATCCCACCGTACCTTCTCCACTATGCAATCTGGTTTCCGAGCTGGTCATGGGTGCACCTCAGCCACGATCAAGGTCCTAAACGATATCATAACCGCCATCAATAAAAGACAATTCTGTGCAGCCGTCTTCATCGACCTGGCCAAGGCTTTCGACTCTGTCAATCACTACATTCTCAATCACCGCAGACTCAATAGCCTTGGCTTCTCAAATGACTGCCTCCCCTGGTTCACCAACTACTTCTCAGATAGAGTTAAGTGTGTCAAATCGAAGGGCCTGTTGCCCGGACCTCTGGCAGTCTTAATGGGGGTACCACAGGGGTCAATTCTTGGCCGACTCTTTTCTCTGTATATATCAATGATATCGCTCTTGCTGCTGGTGATTCTTGGATCCACCTCTACGCAGACGACACCATTCTGTATACATCTGGCTTTTCTTTGGACATCATGCTAACAAACCTCCAAACGAGCTTCAATGCCATACAACACTCCTTCCGAGGCCTCCAACTGATTTTAAATGCAAGTAAAACTAAGTGCATGCTCTTCAACTGATTGCTGCCCGCACCCTCCCGCCCGACTAGCAGCACTACTCTGGACGGTTCGGACTGTGAGAATATGTGGACAACTACAAATACTTAGGTGTCTGGTTAGAATGTAAACTATCCTTCCAGACTCTTCCAGACTCACATTAAGCATCTCCAATCCATTTGGCTTCCTACCTCGCAACAAAGCCTCCTTCACTCATGCTGCCAAACATACCGTCATAAAACTGACTATCCTACCAATCCTTGACTTTGGCGATGTCATTTACAAAATAGTCTCCAACACTCTACTCAGTAAATTGGATATAGTCTATCACAGTGCCATCCGTTTTGTCACTGAAGTCTCATAAACTACCCACCACTGCGACCTGCAAGCTCTCGTTGGCTGGCCCTCACTACATATTCGTTACCAAACCCACTGGCTCCAGGTCATCTATAAGTCTATTTTAGGTAAAGCCCCACCTTATCTCAGCTCACTGGTCACCATAGCAACACCCACCCGTAGCACGCGCTCCAGCAGGTATATTTCACTGGTCACCCCCAAAGCCAACACTTGCTTTGGCCGCCTTTCCTTCCAGTTCTCTGCTGCCAATGACTGGAACAAATTGCAAAAATCACTGAAGCTGGAGTCTTATATCTGCCTCTCTAACTTTAAGCATTAGCTGTCAGAGCAGTTTACCAATCACTGTACCTGTACACAGCCAATCTGTAAATAGTACACCCAACTACCTCGTCCCCATATTGTTACTTATCCTCTTGCTCTTTTGCACCTCATTATCTCTACTTGCACATCATCATCTGCACATCTGTCACTCCAATGTTAATGCTAAATTGTAATTATTTTGCCTCCCTGGCCTATTTATTGCCTTACCTGCCTACTCTTCTACATTAGCACACACTGTACATAGATATTTATTTTCTATTGTGTTATTGACTGTACATTTATTTATGTGTAACTCTGTGTTGTTGTTTTTGTTGCACTGCTTTGCTTTATCTTGGTCAGGTCGCAGTTGTAAATGAGAACTTGTTCTCAATTGGCCTACCTGGTTAAATAAAGGGGAAATAAATCAAAGAAATAAACAGTTAAAAAAGACTAAGAGCCATAGATTCTTCATTACAGGAAACAGTATTGAGTTTTGGTGCAAAACCCAGTATCATCCACATCCTATCTAGAGAGAATTCTATTGCCTCATTCAAATCAGAATGGGTTCCAACTTCCATGGCGATGTCAGGGGAGTCACACATGGACTGCAGGCCTTAAGTTTGCGTCTATTTGATCAATTCCTGCATCTCCGAGGCTGCTGGATGGTGATCTGCTTTATTTATGTTGTGCTAGCAGGGGAGATCGCAGGGGATGAGAAGTCTATCTCACGACAAGCAGAGCTCAACACGGCACACAGGTGGTGATGTGTTGGTAGGCTATGCAATGCCAACTTTTGTGCAAATGGGGATTTGGGCCAGTCTTCATACACTGTATCAGAGTATGGGTGCTGATCTAGGATCAGATTAGCCTTTTAGATCATAATGAATAAGACTATGTGGAGAGGGAGGCCCTGATCCTAGACCAGCACTCCTACTCTGAGACGTCTTATGAATACAGGCCCTTGTCTTAGAGAGGCATCTGCATGACGAGAGAAAAAGGAGAGGGAGAACTGGGGTTGGGTAACAATATAAAGAAGTTGTAGCCATCTCTGAGGTGTCATTGCTGCAGTCGTGGATAGAGATAGAGAAAACTCCATTGAGGAAATGCAGACAGATTGAGTTGTGAATAGGGTTGCAAATCTTTAGTAATTTGGGTAATTAACAGAAAATGTATGGCAATGTATCGTAACCTTGGTCATTTATACTTGAATAACTTGAATCCATATACAGTATTATTTATATATTTGTGTCCATAATGTCCATGAGTTCTAGTAGATAGACCATATGGTTCAAGAGAAAATAGCCTAATTAATGAAAAAAAGCTTTAATCAACAATGGCATTATTTTCAATTACCTCTACAACTCATTCGACTATTGACTTTTTTCGCAACTGCCACCAGTTTGATGCCAAAAAATGTACAACAAATACATATTGACATACAGTACCAGTCAAAAGATTGGACACACCTAGTGCTTCAAGGGTTTTTCTTTATTTTTACTATTTTCTACATTGTAGAATAATAGTGAAGACATCAACACTATGAAATAACACAAATGGAATCATGTAGTAATCAAAAAAGTGTTAAACTAATCAACAGATATTTTATATTTGAGATTCTTCAAAGTAGCCTTAAGAAGGAAAGAAATTCCACAAATGAACTTCTAACAAGGCACAGCTATTAATTGAAATGCATTCCAGGTGACTACCTCATGAAGCTGGTTGAGAGAATGCCAAGAGTGTGGAAAGCTGTCATCAAGGCAAAGGTCAAGAATCTCAAATATATTTTGATTTGTTTAACACTTTTTTGTTTACTACATGATTCCATATGTGTTATTTCATAGTTTTGATGTCTTCACTATTATTCTACAATATAGAAAATATATATTTCTTAAGTAAGAAAAACCCTTAAAATCTTAAAATCACTTTATTGGTCAAGTGCACACAATGTCCACCTTAAATTTGACTTCCGCTTTTAACCCAACCCCTCCGTAAGACATACATATATATACATATACAGGTTTTGGAGAGGTGCGGGGGCTGCCACACTGTGTTGTGGTGGATTACGTGCCTTGCTCAAAGGCACAGAGGCAGGCAATGGCATCTATGATTTGACACCAGCAACCCTTCAGTGGCCAACTCACTTCCCGCAAAAAAAATTCCGTCGGCCCCTGGGATTCGATTTGGCAAACCCTCCGGCTGCTGGCTCGCCCCTCTAACTAGGATACCTGCCAATTTACCTGGGAATATTGTTCAACATACATGTGAAAATTTTGCATGGCCTGACAACGTTGAATAAAGACAATAGGACAAACAGGAAACCTCAGATCGGCGGTTTATGTTTTAAGAAATGTATTTATATTGGAATAAAAATGACAACATAAGAAAATAAAGCATATAAAATATAGCAGCCAAATCCTGCCACCCTACTCAGGGTCTCCCAGTGAAAGTCTCAGAGTGCTAGTTCTACATGACGATTCCTCTTCATTCCAATTCAACTCCCTTTAGCCTTCAAGGTAATTGGCAATCTTATTCCAACTACGCTTGATTGAACGTCTGTAAATGTTTTCGATGCATAAAAGTTGGGAGCACAGAATCCCACTATCCATTCCCTAAACTCGGGAGTTCATCCAGCTGACCCCACGTTGTCTCAGTGTCTGTCCCAAATGGCGCCCTATTCCCTGTATAGTGCACACTTATTTTGTCCAGAGCGGGGAATAGCAAAAGGGTGCCATTTTGTATGCAACCTCTGTGACCTAGCAACTACATACAATCTCCTTATAGAAAAACCTGCAGATTGAATGTTTGAATGCATCATTATGCATCATGCCTGTAGACGTGTGTGCAATATGTGTGTGCTTGTATGTGGACGTGTGTGTGTGTGTGTGTGTGTTCACACAAGTTCAATTTGATGTGGATACTGATTAAGGTGAGGACTTGTAGAAACAAAGAGCCCCTGGAACCTCCACTGGGAAACCCTTGTTGAGCATTCTGTATTCACACACCTACAACAATAAAGTTCCATAAGAGGATTGACACTATAGCCTCTATATGATATAACAATGAGCGCTGTACAGCTTATTCTTTAACCCCTCTCTCTGTATCCTTAGGAGCTCAATAAACAAACACACTGTACAGCAAACACCTCTCAGAGAATAGTCAAACAGCAAAACCAGGACGACTTCACTCACAGGGTAAAGCTTCTCGTAGAGCATTAAACGAAACGTATTTACGGGTATTCACATTGTATGGAAACATGTCGGACTGGTCTTCAGTGGTAAAATGAACAGACATGGGAAGAAATCGAATCCTGTGAAAACAGATGATGATCCCAAGTCTATTTGTAAAATCAAACTAAGGAAAAGTATGGCTGTGCATACCACGAGTGAAGGAATTGTTAAGTTGCAACACCATATTTGGTGTAATTGAGGGACTTTTAATGGGGAATATGAACTTCATATTTGTTGAATGTGGTGGCATTGGCTACTAAAGGAATTCACTAGCGATTTTCTAGTATTGAAGCAAGAGAACGTTCTTAAAAAGTGGTATTCAAAGCGAGGCTGCAGTGGGGTCGGCAAAATGTACAAAACAAAACACAATATATATGTATATATATGTATAGTGTATATACAGTGGGCCAAAAAAGTATTCAGTCAGCCACCAATTGTCAGCCACCAACCAGTTCTCCCACTTAAAAAGATGAGAAAGGCCTGTAATTTTCATCATAGGTACACTTCAACTATGACAGACAAAATGAGGAAAAAAAATCCAGAAAATCACATTGTAGGATTTTTTATGAATTTATTTGAAAATTATGGTGGAAAATAAGTATTTGGTCAATAACAAAAGTTTATCTCAATACTTTGTTATATACCCTTTGTTGGCAATGACAGCGGTCAAACGTTTTCTGTAAGTCTTCACAAGGTTTTCACACACTGTTGCTGGTATTTTGGCCCATTCCTCTATGCAGATCTCCTCTAGAGCAGTGATGTTTTGGGGCTGTTGCTGGGCAACACGGACTTTCAACTCCCTCCAAAGATTTTCTATGGGGTTGAGATCTGGAGACTGGCTAGGCCACTCCCGGACCTTGAAATGCTTCTTACGAAGCCACTCCTTCGTTGCCCGGGCGGTGTGTTTGGTTATCATTGTCATGCTGAAAGACCCAGCCACGTTTCATCTTCAATGCCCTTGCTGATGGAAGGAGGTTTTCACTCAAAATCTCACAATACATGGCCCCATCCATTCTTTCCTTTCCACGGATTTAGTCGTCCTGGTCCCTTTGCAGAAAAACAGCCCCAAAGCATGATGTTTCCACCCCCATGCTTCACAGTAGGTATGGTGTTCTTTGGATGCAACTCAGCATTCTTTGTCCTCCAAACACGACGAGTTGAGTTTTTACCAAAAAGTTATATTTTGGTTTCATCTGACCATATGACTTTCTCCCAATCTTCTTCTGGTTCATCCAAATGCTCTCGAGCAAACTTCAGACGAACCTGGACATGTACTGGCTTAAGCAGGGGGACACGTCTGGCACTGCAGGATTTGAGTCCCTGGCGGTGTTAATGATGGTAGGCTTTGTTACTTTGGTCCCAGCTCTCTGCAGGTCATTCACTAGCCCCCCCCCCCCCCGTGTGGTTCTGGGATTTTTGCTCACCGTTCTTGTGATCATTTTGACCTCACGGGGTGAGATCTTGCGTGGAGCCCCAGATCGAGGGAGATTATCAGTGGTCTTGTATGTCCTAATAATTGCTCCCACAGTTGATTTCTTCAAACCAAGCTGCTTACCTATTGCAGATTCAGTCTTCCCAGCCTGGTGCAGGTCTACAATTTTGTTTCTGGTGTACTTTGACAGCTCTTTGGTCTTGGCCATAGTGGAGTTTGGAGTGTGACTGTTTGAGGTTGTGGACAGGTGTCTTTTATACTGATAACAAGTTCAAACAGGTGCCATTAATACAGGTAATGAGTGGAGGACAGAGGAGCCTCTTAAAGAAGAAGTTACAGGTCTGTGAGAGCCAGAAATCTTGCTTGTTTGTAGGTGACCAAATACTTATTTTCCACCATAATTTGCAAATAAATTCATTAAAAATCCTACAATGTGATTTTCTGGATTTTTTCTCTCATTTTGTCTGTCATAGTTGAAGTGTACCTATGATGAAAATTACAGGCCTCTCTCATCTTTTTAAGTGGGAGACCTTGCACAATTGGTGGCTGACTAAATACTTTTTTGCCCCACTGTATATATACAGTATATACACACTGAGTGTACAAAACATTAACACCACCTTCCTAATATTGAGCTGCACTCCCTTTCGCCCTTAAAACAGATTCAATTCGTCAGGGCATGGACTCTACAAGGTGTCGAAAGCGTTCCACAGGGATGCTAGCCCATGTTGACTCTAATACTTCCCACAGTTGTGTTAATATGGCTGGATGTCCTTTGGGTGGTGGACCATTCTAGATACACACGGGAAACTGTTGAGCGCCAAAAACCCAGCAGCAGTTCTTAAAACACTAACTGGTGCGCCTGGCACCTACTACCATACCCCATTTAAAGGCACTTGAATGGGGTATGGTAGTCTTGCCCATTCATTCTCTGAATGTCACACATACACAATCCATGTCTCAATTGTCTCAATGTTTAAAAATGGTTCTTTAACCTCCTCTCCTTCTTCTACAGTACACTGACTGAAGTGGATTTAACAAGTGACATCAATAAGACATCATAGCTTTCACCTTGATACACCTGGTCAGTCTATGTCATGGAAAGAGCAGGTGTTCCTAATGTTTTTTACACTCAATCAGTGTATAGATGTATATTAGGAACAAAACATTATGAGTACAGATTATTGTATGGAACAATATAAAACAAATTATGAGAAAGATAATTAGAAAATATAATTTTATTGCGTAAATGTATTTATTGGTTTCTGTATATGAGGAAAATGCAATGAATTTATGGTTTATTGTTGATGTTATAAACATAATGATTTTAAGGTTGTGCCATTATATTTGAGGTGGGGTCGCAAGAAATTCTTGGGAAGAAAATGGTGTCCCCAGAAATTCTGGTGGAAAAAATGTGTGCCCCGCTGAAAAAGTTTGAATACCACTGTTCTTAAGGGACCTTTTGCATTTGTGGCCTGCTGCTGTAAGGGATATAGATTAAGGCATTATGAAAATAGACAACAGTTCCTTCTACAGTCTCAGACCCTCATTGACCCAAACTAAGCTATCTGCTCAGCCATTTCATTAACATCATTGTAAAAATGCATGGCCTAGGTCATACACTTTCAACCAAGTACACTAAGGCAGGAGAATGCATATCCTGTGCGGAAATCTGGTGTTTGACTGGCACTTTGTATAGATGCCTTGAAAAGCAATTTTAGAGATGAATGAAATCAACTTGATAGTGGATTTAATTCAAATGCCTGAAAGAGTCCCTTCAGATTAAAGGTTCAGGTTTTGGATTGGATGTGACAAATACAAAATGAACCTGACATACCTGGACGCCTCCAATCGAATACTTTGTCAAGATGGCCTGGTTTCAGGCACTCTTGACATACGAGTGGCACACCCCTTGGGCATCGTCAAGGAGACGGATCCATCAACAGAAAGACCACAGTTGTTCACTTTCGCCCATTCATTTTAGTCAATTTAGTAGAAAAGCACAGACAAAACGATGAATCCCAAGAACACCACCAGCAACGTATAAAACATTCAACTTCCTAAAGGAAAATGAGCAACACTACATGCCACAGCAATGAATTTGCGATATGGTACATTGACTAAATCAATTTGAATGAACACATGGAGAAAGTACAGCTTTGCTCCACAAATCCAATCTGGACGGGGATGGCCTTCATTTCATTACAAGGATTGTATTCATTAATTATGGCAACAAAAAAAATGGCAAAGGAAAATGAAAATGATTGTTTCTTATTGGACAAGTTCAAGGAGGCCCTCCCTGTTTCAGTCCTTTTTGTTCCGTTTGGTGCCAAATGAATACGGTCTCTGCTGATGGTTACAGGGATAGCTCACCCCAAAATTGAGGTTTGTTATCATTGGGAAATTTGCAGGCCTATATCCTAAATTAATGGGAATAATTGGCACCATGTCCTTTTTCGAAATTATATTTGCAGAATTTACAAAATGGGGATCCAGGAACAAATGTCACATAAAAGACTTCAAACCCCTCAGACTTATGAAAAAGTCAGACAATGTTTCATTTTGGGTGGAGTCTTTAATAAATCAGAGTAAAATTCCTGTAGAAAACATTTACTGGGAGTTTTAATTTGTTCTGGAATGTGTTGAATTCTTCCCAATGCCACCATCACAGTATGACTACCTCTGCAGTGTGACTATCTGCATTGGCTGCGTGTATTGTTTGTGTGCGATGTGTCCGTGTGTGTGTGTGCACATGCCTGTGTGCCTGCATGTGTGACTGTGTGCATTTCTGTGCGTGTGCATGAGTGTGTAGTGCACGCCGCAGAGATTGTGTCTGAGTCATGTCGAGGCAATGGTGCAGCACGATGACAAAGAGAGTGAGTTGAACAGAGGGAATGGAGGGCACAAATTGGAAATAGCAAACCAATACCAATTTCTTACAGTATATGGGATTCATATGATACTGTATACCACAGTGGACAATGGAAAGAAACTCAAAATGGTGGTATGTTGTGGTTCCTGGTATTGTTTATGACTTGTGATCTGGGGGCAATATCAAGAGACAGGGCCCACACATGCGCAAAGGGAACGAATGAGGACTATTCCTGATTACATTGGGGTTCTTTGTGTCTCTGGGCAAATTGTTTGAACGGGAAACTCATTCTCCCCTCCAATCATCAGCATCACACCTGCTGACTTGCGTTGCTGTCTTTCGGAAATATGTTGCAAACACATGTTCCATATAGAATACGGTCACTATTATAAAACAAGTCATTGTGTTTGTCTTCATGTTCAGTTCTCTTTGTCGCCGTCGTCTCAAGGCCGTGGTGCTTTCCCGTCGCTCAATATCCTCGGTTTTGTCGGCACTTGGAAGTCTTTTTCTATGTGTTCTCTGTTTGTAGCTCTGAAAAGGCAATAATGTCCACAGTTCTCGGGAAAATAAAAAATTGTATCGTCTCAGAGAACAATCGAAGAGTAACAATATGATCAATATCAAGAACACAACAAAAGGACAAATAATTTATAAACAAATCAACAATTAGCACGAGTGACAGAAAATACTGCATAGTACAAATGCCCCATAACCTGTGTCCTTCACATCCTAGACAGGGCATAGGGCCTTCGAGACAGACAGCCCATACAGAGAGGTCGTGTCCCACCTCACGGACTTCCTCTGGTAGTCTCTATGGACATGTACAACGGGAGTTCCAACACTAAGCCCAGGGCATCATACCAGAGCTCCACTCAACTCCATGATCCCTTCCAGGGGGGACGTGCCCAGAATTTCCACAGCCAAAGCCCCAGTCACCGTCCTCCCAGGTCAAATACACCAGGATCAAGGCAGCTCCTGTCACAGTACCACATGACCTTCCCATGATGCCCCCCGTTGCCCTTGTGGAGATGTGCCTACTGGGTACAGTGGGTGTGTGGTGGTCTAGGTAGGTAAAAAGGGTTGTCCAGGTAAAGGGGGAGGGGGTCATTGTTATTCGGGTTCGCTGCTGTTGGTCGTTTTCTCCCACTCTATGCTCTCCTCGCTGTGGGTGGGCGAGGCGCCGTGGCTGGGGCCTCCCCCAGGACGCATGGCGCGCAGCCCCTGGAAGCGCCTGCACTCGGGGCAGATGCGGATGTGGCTGCAGCCACGCGCCACCAAAGCCGCCTCCTGCGCCAGTCTGTGGGAGAGGGGCTCGGAGAGGGGCAGGCCGGCGGCAGCGCCACACAACTTGCCATTGCTCAGGCTGACGGCAGCCGCCCTTGCCCGGCGCTCTTCCAGGGGCAGGGAGCGAGGACGGAGCATGGTTGTCCCCCGCCGACGCCTCAGCTGTAGGCTGTCCCGGCACAGGACGATCCCCTGGAGCTCCCGTAGCATCTCCTCACACACCGACAGCTGCAACACACACAGGGAGAGAGAGGGAAGAGAGAGAGACCGGGAGATCTCACTGACACACTGCAAGATCAGAGACTGACGGACAGACAACAGCCACACAAATAAGATAGAATCGGATGTACTGCACATTTAAATGTGACAATATCTAACAAAAGGAACTGAAGACGTAGTTTGTTGGGAAAATGTAACAACAACCTAGGGTCTTCAAAGAGAAACAGTCAACTGGCGGTTAAATATTGATATATTTCCTCTAGATTGTTTAACATTCTTATTTATTATATGAAATGATTGTGAAATATTGGTTACATTTTACATTTAGCCATTGTCATCTCCATAACACAAAACTAATTGCCCATATTGCCCAAACTGCATTAAATGGGCGTTACTGTATCTGTGTGTGCTAGTGTGCCTGTTTCCTCTCTGTGAGGAGAGAAGAACAGGGATGTAGTCACACAGTACATCTTTCTTACTGTGTTGGCCCATGTCATCTCCCTTTGTACCGTGTGATAGAAGGGATACGCTTACAGAGGCACTGTGTGGGTTATGAGCCATGCCATCTGACAAAAGTCAAATAAGTCAATCCAAATAAGCAACTCGATAGATAGACAGCTTGTACGCACACACACTCACTTCATTTCTGTAAACATGCTGGTTTATTTAGTTATTATAATAATTTTTTTATCACAGTGTATTGTATTGGGAACAAATCCAATTGAAAAAAAAAATCATATTTCCTAAAGAAAAACATGACAGCAGAAACGGAAATAATTTCAATGTCAAACCACGAAATGACGTCTCATTCAAATGTTAATTCAAATGGGGCTGATTTTTGAGGTTGTTCAAGAAGAAAATCACAGCATTTGAAGCCACATTCACTACCAGTGGAGGCAGCTGAAGTCTATTACCTAAAGGCCTGTAGATTGATAGATACTGTGTGTCGGGTATTATCTTTGGCTTTGTGCTGTAAGGTCTCGGAGGCAAATAAAGGCAATGGCGCCCACTCGGCAAGGGGTGGCGGGGATAGGAAGCTGTGTGTTTCCTCATGTGTGAGGCAGCATAGTGGGCTTGTGGGGATTGCTGCTCCTGGAGTTGAGCTGGGTCTGGGAGAAGAGAGCATCAGGGCGGGGAGAGGGAGACAAAGCAGATGCAGGTAAAATAGCCCTCTCTCACCTCTGTTCCGGGCGTCTGCCGCAGAAACCACATAAACTCCAGCACCGCCATGAAAATGGCCACCAGGAGACCACACACCAGCACCACGAAGATACCGCCTATGTTTTCCATGCCTAGTCCTGAGAGGGAGGGAGAGAGAGAAATAGAGAGAGTCACAAACGCACACACATATACAACACACATATATACACACACGCCCCCCCACTGTGCGCGCGCACACACACACACACACACACACACACACACACACACACACACACACACACACACACACACACACACACACACACACACACACACACACACACACACACACTCACACACTCACACACACACAGCATCTCAGTGACCCTGATACTACACCTGTCTAAATAGGGTGGTTAAGATGAGAGGGGGCGGACAAGGGGGATGGATGGATAGATGGATAGAGAGAGAGAGAATGACAGATGGAGGAGTAATAGCACCTTTGGCACGGTGATCCTCCTCCTTTGGACACTTGCCACCATCCCACCATTTCCTCTTCAAGATCTCTAGACGGTTGTCTTCTTGCAGCTTGAGGATGGCAAGGTCAAACTCATCCCGGTACACTGACCCTGAGGAGGGAGGAGATGTGCAGAGGGTCACCGCCCTGCAAAGGCCATCTCGTCAATGAGTGAGCATATCGATGAATTCCTGGGGGGTTTCCTGTAGCATGTGTTTTTATGCATTACGATGAGTGCAGTTTACAATAAGTGCTAGTCTATATGTGTGTGCGTCAACGTAACCTTCCTATGACCTATGGTTTGCATATCCCACACTGTATACCAAGGCAGTGTTTTCCAAATTGAACAAATACTGGTATGTGGCATGGCTGGGGGTTTCCGAGGACCGGTTTGGGAAACACTTTTCAGAGACAAAAACAAATGCATTTGCTGGTTTCACTTTGAACAGTAAAATATAGATTTTTGAAGCAGCAACTCCTGTTCATATCAAGAGTAGATTAAAATAATTTCACTCATTCCAGTTCGCTCCACTGTTCCTGGACTGTGAAAGGGATGTAGTGACAGCATTTCCTTTTCATAAAAACCGCACTAAGGAGAGTGAGCAGAGAAAACCCATCAATTTGCCCCCAGAAAAATGCCCGCTCCAGTTGGAGTTGTGTAAAATTGGTACTCTCTCCTTCTCCTTCTCCTACCTACCCACTCCTCCTTCTCCTCCATGCCCTTCTCTCCTCCCCATCTTCCCTCCACACTTACCCACTGGCATGCCGATGCCGTAGCCCTTGGTGTCCAGCAGACCTCCTATCTGAGTGAGGTTACAGTTGCGCTGCCGGTAGTACTCGTTCATGGTGCTCTCTAGCAGGTAGGCATAGTTGGAGTTGACCACGCGGGCGATGCCCTCCTCCGTGCTCTTCACAAACACACTGGGCTGCTTGGAGTGCATGAAGTTCCACATGCGCTGGTACGTCTGGTAGCGCGAGTTCTGTGATATAGGGGGGGGGGGTCATGTGACAAGAAGAGGGAGAAGAACGGTCAGATCTGGTCTGATCTGAGGGCTGAGAGCATGCTTTGGGCTCTGGAGAACAACAGAGGCCCCATAGGAATCTAAAGGAGAGAGAGAGGAGCTCCCTTTCGGTCTTTGTCTTTCTCTCGCTGTCTCCACCCTTTCTCTTTCTCTTTGACAGATGAAAGCCTGCTTTGAGGGCAGCTACATAGGCTGAAAGGAAAAGTCAGCGGCTGACCCACACTGCCTATCTCTCCAGGTGCAGCACTGAGCGTTCCTTCAGGGGGAAGAGGATATTGACAATCAGACAGGAAACAGATAAGCCATAGTCATTGGAGGTGGGAGCGGAGGACAGACAGTGAGGTGACAGGGTCTAAGAGAAGATCAGTGACAGGTCATCTATTATAGTGGAGGGGGCCATGTGTGTGGTATGCGCGTGTGTGTGTGTGTGTGTGTGTGTGTGTGTGTGTGTGTGTGTGTGTGTGTGTGTGTGTGTGTGTGTGTGTGTGTGTGCGTGTGTGCGTGCTTGTGTGTGTGCTTGTGTGTGTGTGTGTGTGTGTGTGTGTGTGTGTGTGTACGTGCGTGCCCTTCACCTGGAAGAAGGTCATGGTGGAGCCCCCGTGCATGGTGCCGTACTCGATGGCCGTCTGATCAGCCAGGTCGTCCACTGACTCGATGGGTACCTCCATCCTCTGGACAGTGAGGAAGGCAGCCAGGTTGGCCGTGTAGGACGAGATGATGATCAGGGTGAACGCCCACCTGGAGGGACAGAGCGAGCAGCAGTCAGACGTACCGACTGGGACTACCTCAGAGGTACAGTATCAGCTATAGACTCACACAGACTACCTCAGAGGTACAGTATCATCTATAGACTCACACAGACTACCTCAGTGGTACAGTATCAGCTATAGACTCACACAGACTACCTCAGAGGTACAGTATCATATTTAAACTCACACAGACTACCTCAGAGGTACAGTATCATATTTAGACTCACACAGACTACCTCAGAGGTACAATATCAGCTATAGACTCACACAGACTACCTCAGAGGTACAGTATCATTTATAGACTCACACAGACTACATGAGAGGTACAGTAGAGGTTTATGGTTCACTGTCTCAGGCAAAACCAATGAGTTATGGCATTCCGCAGGGGAGCGTGCTTGGGCCTCTACGGTTTTAACTGTATATAAAGAATATGAAAGATGCTTGGTCTTGCCGTATTTTCCTTTATGAGGATGGTGTCTCATCAAAAGTAAAACTATGTTGGAGAGCATTCTTAGCACAGAGCTTACTAACATTAGCAAATGGCTTGGAGATAATAAGCTATCTCTGCACATAGGTAAAACTGAGGCAATTACTTTTGGGTCCAGACCTAAATTGTGTAGGTCCTCTGAAATCAAAGTGGAGTTAGGGGGTGAGGTGCTGCCTACTAAAACCTATGTTAGCTACCTGGGATGCATCCTTGATGGAAGCTTGGGAGGTGTGAGCATGGCCAGTAAGGTGCTACGGAAGGTTAATGTCAGGACTACATCTTTGGCTAGAAAGTCCAAGCTGTTTGATAAGGACTCGCCACTGCCTTCATTCAATGCCATCTTGACTATGCTAGTACTTCCTGGTTTGGGGGCTTATCTAAGCTTCTGAAGGGGAAGCTACAGATAGCCCAGAATAAGCTGATCAGGGAAGTATTGAAGGTGAGTCCACGTACTCACATAGGCAGGAGCTGCTTTCAGGAACTCAACTGTCTGCTTGTTGAGGCTAGGGTGTCCCAGATTAGACTGAGTTTGGTTTGCAGGGGTATTTATGGTTCTGCGCCCCGATATCTAACTGATTACTTTCCCCGTGTTAGGAATGCACACAATCCCAGCACCAGATCAGGTGTTGCTAATGTGTGCTTATACAGGTTCAGGAGTAATGCCCGGGAAAGGTACTGTCTAGTATACTGGAGCCTCAGAGTGGAATGAGTTGCCTCTGCACATAAAAATGGCGTCCTCTCTGGGCATCTTTAAAAAATAAAGTCAAAAACTGTTTGATGTCTTCTGTGCCCATACGAATGACCCTTATGATTTAACTTGCAACGATGGGATAGATGTTCCTCTTCTTTGTTTTTATGTTTTGGTATCTCGCTGTCGTACTGTGTTCAACCGGGTTCGACCGTGCCTAGCCATCTTGTCTCAAGAGGACCACAATGGAAATAAGTACCAGACTTCATTGTGTGTTATCCTCCATGACTACATTCATGTGCATCTATGACTTTTTCAAGTTTTACGTGTGCTTGTTTTTTAAAAACGGTTGAATTAATGAACAAAATTAAGTATCATTTAAAGACTCACACAGACTACCTCAGCGGTACAGTATCAAGTATAGTATCAGACTCTTAATTGGATAGGAAATAGGAAGTATTCAGGGCCCAGATGGTAGGCTAATTGGAGCAGGGGCACATACATGATATGATCATAGCGTCGTCTTAAGGGTTTATAAGTGGTTGCTAATTAGAGGTTCACCTTTTTGCCTGTGGCCTTGACCTCTCTGCTGCAGCTTCAGGAACTTCAAAGTAACATTTTCCCATGTTTCCCTTATCATACTACTCAACCGAGCCGAGCTTACCTGCGCTAGCCTGTCTGGTTAACCATCCACCACATTACGGTTCTGGTGTGCATCGGGACAGATGTGCAAAGCCAAGGTGTCTAAGTCAAGCGGTATGATTTGTCAAGTACACTATTACCGTTTTCACACTACTGCGCCAAACCAAGCTGTGCTAAGCCAAAGGTGTGCTTGATGGGCCTGGTTACGCATCCACTATCGTTGCAGGAACTCTGCTGGAAAGGACCATGTGAGGGAAAAAATGCATTTGTACTCACCATACTCCACTGACACAGCGCGTGGAGAGGGCGCGGGGGGCGATGGTGGACCCCTGCTGCATGAACCCCCCCACAGGGAACCAGAAGCTGTTGCCTAGCGAGTATTGGTTGATGAGGAGGTTACAGCGCCCCTTCAGGCAGGGGTGGGGATTGTACCACTCGTAGGGGGTGAGTCTAAATAGACACACAGGCACACAAGTGAGAGAAATTAGAGGGGAAATACAACGACTTAAACAGTCAGCGAAGCACCAAGTCACCTTGAGTCCCATGAGGTGGTGTGAGGTGTCCCCCTGGGTCAGCCGAGGTACCCTCCCATACACCTGCTGCTGTCTGCTGTGAGTGAAAGCACTCTAATAAGCTACTAAATATGCTGTATGGAGCAGAAGATTGAGCTGCCATGACAGCTTCCGGTATATTATCGTGTTTGTAGAATGATACAAGTTCTAAAAAATGCATGCTTTGACTACTCGGGCAAATCTCCCAGGGTAATACTTAACCTCTTGAAACTCTAGGGGCGCTATATCATTTTTGGATAAAAAGACGTTCCCGTTTTAAGCGCAATATTTTGTCACAAAAAGATGCTCGACTATGCATATAATTGGTAGCTTTGGAAAGAAAACACTCTGACGTTTCCAGAACTGCAAAGATATTTTCTGTGCGTGCCCTAGAACGTGAGCTACAGGCAAAACCAAGATGAAACGGCATCCAGGAAATGAGCAGGATTTTTGAGGCTCCGTTTTCCATTGTCTTCTTATATGGCTGTGAATGCGAGAGGAATGAGTCTGCCCTTTCTGTCGTTTCCCCAAGGTGTCTGCAGCATTGTGACGTATTTGTAGGCATATCATTGGAAGATTGACCATAAGAGACCACATTTACCAGGTGTCCGCCCGGTGTCCTGCGCCGAAATTGGTGCGCAAACCTCAGCTGCAAGTATTTTTCCATGGAATTCAGAGAAGAAAGCAGGCTTCCACGAACGATATATCAATGAAGAGATATGTGAAAAAACACCTTGAGGATTGATTCCAAACAACGTTTGCCATGTTTCGGTCGATATTATGGAGTTAATTCGGAAAAAGTTTGACGTTGTTGGTGACTGAATTTTCGGTTCGTTTCGGTAGCCAAATGTGATGTACAAAACGGAGCGATTTCTCCTACACAAAGATGCTTTCAGGAAAAACTGAACATTTGCTATGTAACTGAGAGTCTCCTCATTGAAAACATCCGAAGCTCTTCAAAGGTAAATGATTTTATTTATTTGGTTATCTGGTTTTTGTGAAAATGTTGCGTGCTAAATGCTACTCAAAATGCTAAGCTAGCTTAGTATACTCTTACACAAATTAGTGAATAGCGATGGTTCAAAAGCATATTTTGAAAATCTGAGATGACAGTGTTGTTAAGAAAAGGCTAAGCTTTAGAGCAGGTGCATTATTTTCATTTTATTTGCGATTTTCAGAAATCGTTAACGTTACATTATGCTAATGAGCTTGAGGCTATAACTGTATACAGGTATTTTTCATAGCCAAACGTGAACAAAACGGAGCGATTTGTCCTACACAAATAATATTTTTTTGAAAAACTGAACATTTGCTATCTAACTGAGAGTCTCCTCATTGAAAACATCTGAAGTTCTTCAAAGGTACATGATTTTATTTGAATTATTTTCTTGTTTTTGTGAAAATGTTGCTGGCTGAATTCTAGGCTTATAGCCATGTTAGCAATCAATACTCTTACACAAATGCTTGTTTAGCTATGGTTGAAAAGCATATTTTGAAAATCTGAGATGACAGTGTTGTTAACAAAAGTCTAAGCTTGAGAGCAAATATATTTATTTCATTTCATTTGCGATTTTCATGAATAGTTAATGTTGCGTTATGCTAATGAGCTTGAGGCTATAAATAGAATCCCGGATCCGGGATTGCGCGACGCAACAGGTTAACACAAAGTGTAACACACTGTATATAGATCATTCAACATACAAATGAGTAAAGAATAATGGACTTCCAACGAATCAAATCACTTGGACCGTGATGTTAGCACACCATTGGCAACCCTTCCTCTCAGAATGTCTCGTTACAGTTGTTGTCGTCGTCACTGCTCAGGGTTAGGTTGTCTTCTTGTATTGTTGCTTTTTAAATGTACCCGATTTTTCGTTCAGGCACATGACATCAACATTTCATCAAGATGGTTCCACTTCCATCAACTTTCAAAATCATCACCTTTCAAAATGACAAAGGTGTCCCCCCACCCCGTTTTTCACCTCACCAAAATAAAATAACTTTTTTACACAATAAATACATACAAGATTATATCAAGGGGTTGCTGCCTGCTACTAAATCATCTCTCCTTCCTATTGAAGTGTGCACTCGTTCACGACTCCATGACCTATAGGGAATTTACAAATACCAGTCATTTCCTATCAAATCCATGAACAACTGCACAATTATTGAGACACAACACGTGTGTACTGTTGTTGTACTGCATATGACATGTCAGTTCCTCCAAAGCACCAGTAGATGTCAATGTGGAGCTGAGAGGAGTTGGAAGACTCACCTGGCAACCAGAAAGAGCACACAGCTGACTGCCAGGTAGGCTAGCAGCATGAAGAGCCACACCCCAGGGGAGAAAGGGTCTAGGAAGGAGAAGTAGCCAGGTCTGCGGCCCTACAACACACACACACACACACACACACACACACACACACACACACACACACACACACACACACACACACACACACACACACACACACACACACAAGGAGAGAGAGAGAGAGAGAGAGAGAGAGAGAGAGAGAGAGAGAGAGGAGAGAGAGAGGGAGAGAGAGACAGGTGGTTAGCTACATTACATACACACAGATACACCCTAAGCCAGTACATCTGCTACAGATTTATCCCTGTGACTGAACGTTCAAGTGTTTACTATGACTGTCTCCAGTCATAGTAATGGGGTTCATAGTAATGGTAGGACATGGGGTTAATTTATATTGCTTCATTATTTAGCACCGATTGCCATTGTCCACAAAATGAAACAAACCAATTACATCTGAAATAGAGCTCTGGAAAACGCATGGTTGAAAGTGACTGCAGAAGGCCAGTGCACCAGCTAGTGGCAATTACATTATATTCAATGGACATGGAGAAACCCAAACCAGTACAGTCCATCAAAGACAAGAACTGTAAGGACGGACGTGGTGTTGTTAGGGGCAACAGCACAGCTATCTGACATCAAATGTGGCCTCACTGTGTATTCTTAAGAATATGTCATAAGAATAGGTCTACTCTTACAATAAGCTGTTTGACCACTTACAGTAAATGTAACTTGTACCATCAATTCACCAAGACGACAATCCTCTTGATAATAAGCAATACAACATGCATGTAATGCAAATGCTCCCTCCCCCCCAAAAATATATTGCGAGGGGAAAGGATTTAAGGGCATCTAAAAATGTTAATGATGAATTAATCCATAATTAGGCCTGGTTGAGGTCGGATATTCATTAATGTGTCTGTAATCACTCCTGTATTAGTGTAATTGAGAAACATAGGAGTGGAGCTGGAGATTTCTAATTACAGTAGAGAGAATTAGGACTGTCTGAGGAGCCTGGTGCTACCAGCTGATGGAGGCTTGCCGGTGAAAATGATCCATTTATGGTACCAGCGTCACCGTACTCTCTGTTAGGGGGACTCTGTAATGGTACTCAAACTGGTCAGAGGCCATTCTAGTGCCGGAGAGAGTCTTGAAACGAGTAAGGGTAGTGTGTGTGTGTGTGTGTGTGTGTGAGTATCTTTTTTGAGGATGTGACCGCAGGGTTCAAACCCGGGTCTCCTGCATGCCACAAGACTGTCTTAGCCCACTGAGTTAAAGGCATTCCAAACCACCTCGGTTACGAAGGCAAGGGTGTACATTAAAAGGTCATGCCAATAACGGTGCAATGCAGTGGCAACTCCTGCGAGAACATATCGGCGAAACGTAACTAGGTGAAGGTTGTGCTGACACGAGGCGTCTCGCGGTCATCCAATCTGGTGCCAAGTGAAGCGAGCATTTTGTTTACAGAGCTCCTCTATTTAATCCCCTGTTTAGTTTCCACTAAGGGACCATTAAGGAAGGGCAGAGCTGTTGAGGAGACAAGCACAACACTAGCAGATGGAAAAGATCAGAGAGAGAGAGAGAGAGAGAGAAATAGAAAGAGATTGATGGATGGAGGGGGAGAGAGAGAGAGAGAGAGGGAGAGAGAGGGAGAGAGAGAGGGAGAGAGAGAGAGAAATAGAAAGAGAGGGATGGATGGATGGATGGAGGGGGTGAGAGAGAGAGACGGAGAGAGAGGGAGAGAGAGAGAGAGAGAGAGAGAGAGAAATAGAAAGAGAGGGATGGATGGAGGGGGAGAGAGAGAGAGGGAGAGAGAGGGAGAGTGAGAGAGAGAGAAATAGAAAGAGATGGATGGATGGAAGGGAGAGAGAGAGAGAGGGAGAGAGAGAGAGAGAGAGAGAGAGAGAGAGAGAGAAATAGAAAGAGATGGATGGATGGAAGGGAGAGAGAGAGGGAGAGAGAGAGAGAGAGAGAGAGAGAGAGAGAGAGAAATAGAAAGAGAGGGATGGATGGAGGGGGAGAGAGAGGGAGAGAGAGAGAGAGAGAGAGAGAAATAGAAATAGAAAGAGAGGGATGGATGGAGGGGGAGAGAGACATACTGCACAATGACACTATGAAGTGAGCTCAACTTTCAGGAAGTAACGGCGGCACATAGAACAGAAACGTCGGCACACCGGATATAATGTAAACAGTTGCCTAGGAGAATCCAAAAATGCATGTGCAGAGTGAAAAGGACTGACAAAGGGAAGGTCTGTGTGGCCAAACGGTATTTTTTGAGGTTAAACCTTGAAAGTGTTACCGTAGTATGTTTGTATTCTCTAGGCATTTCTATCAAGTATGGCTCAGCCAGCCATTCTATTTGCTTGTGTAAAGCCACTTGAGCATTTTCTACTCGTGTCCTGTATTCAACAGCAGCTCATTCACCTGTGGCCCCTCAGACATCTCAGCACAGCACTGTTAAAACTGGGCGTTGGAGCTCATTTTGACAACCAATTTGAAATGAAATTAAACATATGCATTTTGTTTGGCATATTTTATCATCTCAACCAATGACATTTAGTAAAATTATCATGTGGTTTTCATTTTAACACCCATTCAAAGATGGCTGGAAAACCTCATGTACGACACATTTTTTTGTACTAATTTATGTATAAAATTGGAAATTAGAAGGTTGTAAAATGTTGTGGGCCTTTAAACCACCATTTAAGAATGATTCAATTACTAATATGTTTACAATTTTAAGAACTCTTGAAAAGTATGCTCTATCCGGTGGTTGAGTTGCCCATTAAAGGAATGCTATTAAGTCAAAGTTAGTGATACTTGACTTTGATATTTATTTGTCAGTGCAAATACAACAATTCTTCCAAATCCATATAATTATTTACTGCCAGCACATTCATTTACATGCATTTGAATATTAATATTATGACACACAAATGTATCACACTTCATTCTTATTTGATATCATTCCTCATTTACCTAGGCCTATCTTCCATTATAAGTAAATGAAACAGATATCATTTTAATGAAAAAGTATATGCAAATTCCAAAACAAAATGTATTTACTCTAATTGGGCAACCCAACCGTCTGGGTGAGATGTTTGCGATGCATTATTTATCAAAGTTTATGTCATGCAAACAAAAATTCTCCATAAATAGCCTATATTGAGGCTATATACACATACTTTGCAGAACAATACTTTTTAGGATATTTGTTTTTCTTGATGTGCCAGTTAAAGGGTTAAGTTGGTAAAATGTTATTCTGTGTGTGTTTGTGTACTGGGCGATGGAGGGAGGGAGGTAGGTAGGGATGGCAAGCTGTGACGGTACGTTTGTTCCTTCTCAAATAGGAGAGAGAGCCCCCTCAGCCTGTCAGGAAGCCCTTTGAGGTGCCAGTCATCTGCACTGATCTGTAGTCAAGGTGGGCATCCCGACTGGTGAAGGCAGCTACGATCACAACAGGTCATTTTGTTTGGTAACACTTTACTTGAAGCCTGAAGGTATAATGGATTATAACTTGTTATATACAAATACGCACCTATGACACATTATACAGTTTATAACATGTAATGGCTCTTTCTTTTACAATTTAGACATTGCGGGAAAGCGGGAATTGAACCCTGGTCTCTCGGATCATGTGCCAAAAGTCAGGCCCGTTACCACTCAACCATTGGCTCTGCACTGTACAACAGGTACATAAATAAAGACTGTACTCGTGACTGTATCCAGGCATGTATGGCACTCTGACGAGATAGGAAGGTCTTTGTTGGACATGGGCTTTACTGAGTGCAATAATAATCATCATCCCATCAAATGGAGAACCGGGGGAGAGGAAGAGAGGAGACAGGAGGCACCGGTTGTGACAACTGCCTCATTGCCCATGCTGATTTTACAAGCCAATCCAAACAATCGGAAATGAAGCGTTATACAAACCCCTCTCCCCATAGGCTCTACTTTGTGTTAAGTGGCGGGATATAAGAACTTTAGCACCGAGTTTCTAAACCCAGAGGCGCAACATCACGAGACTTCCCGGGAACGCTTGTGAAGCAGACCAAGCAGACCAGGCTGGGGTTTGAGAAGTCAATGAGAGAGAAGTGGAAACTTCTTCCTTCGCACAAACTGGATTCGAGCCATTGTCTTAAGTAGTTGAAGTTGTTATTTCTCCAACCTCGTGAAAGTGACAAGCAGGTTTTCATTTTTGTCAAAAACAACTTTTTTTATCAAAAGGTTGCCTTCGATTTGACTGTCTGCACATGCGCAGTTCGGAACGAGACGACCACTAGACCCGATGACGTGTGTCTGTGCACGAGTTCAGCTCGCCAACGTCGCCATGACATTGCCTTGGGGATTTCTATTGGAGAAGCTATCTCTATCTTCATACTGTACGGTCGATACCTTTAGTGAGTTCAAGGATTTCACCAGCCTATCATATCCCTCTTCCCGCCCTTTATTGTCATTCCCCACGTATTCAACCTAGGAGGGAGGCGGGACTGCACTACAGAAACACACCGAGTGAAGGAGAGCAGCACGTCTTTTTTCAAACGCCGGCCACCTTAAGAGATGCGTCCCTATTCGTGGCCCGCCACTCGCATCCCTGCTATTATGGTCTCCGTGAACACGGAGGCGGAGGAGTTCTGTTTACGTGGCGAAAGGTGGGGGGGGGGCTGCTGATTTGCGCTGGCCCAGATTCCCTCAGTGCTCTCTCCCGCAGGAGAGGGTAGTGGGGAAGGTGGAGGTTGGGGCGAGATTGGAGGAGGGCAGGAACACTCAATCAGGATCCCAGTGCAACACTCCTACAAGGCAGCTCGCGAATGTGACACCTCGTGAATGTGACACCCTCAATAGTCTCTCTTTCTCTTCTCCATTCTCTCTCTGTCTGTCTTTACTACTACTACTAGGTGGGAGGGATTGGTGGAAAGATGTCCTCAGAACATAGAAGTGGGGGATGATGAGAAAGGGGGTTTGATGAAACAAGTGGACAGATCGGGGGAGTGGTAAAGCCTCGAAGTATACTCCAAGATGGAAGAGGAAGGACGTAGGGTAATCAAAAGAGTGACTGTCGCTCTCTCCCAAAACATTTTACAAAACAAACCAGTCAATCAAGATAATCAAAAGGAGATTAAGAGCACACAGGCACACACACACACACACACACACACACACACACACACACACACACACACACACACACACACACACACACACTATTGGGGTGCACCATGGATAGAAATAAATTAAACTGTAGTAGGCAGGGCCAGACTAACGCATTTGGGGCCCCAGTGCATCTACTTCCAGGGGCACATGCCCTGTATACCTGTTCAGTAATTCAGCCCTGGTAGCAAGCCTATTCTACCACCATGCAGCAGGTCATTAAAAATCAACAGGCTTCTCTATTTTACTCCATTTTCCATTGTTATTGATCAGGCTGAGAATTTCAATCATAGTCTGAAATAAGCAGCAGGGTCCCTTGTAGAAATCACTGCGTCAGAGATCAATAGCTAGTGGATTAAACCTAAACAATTGCAGTCACAGAAATTCTAATATTGAATGGTGGAGCTGGAGCCTTGTAGCTCTGTGTGAGACCTAAGAGATTGCCAAGGGGCGCTGGGAGGGAGGGAGTCCTGGGTAGAGAGATGAAGAGAGAAGAAGAAGGAGACACCAGGGACAGGTACTGTGTAAAGACTCCAGACAGACAGATAGACAGAGAGACAGAGAGAGATCAGTGCAGCAGACCCTCACACTTTGTAGTTAGTCTCTTCCGCCCGTCACTCCTGATCTTAAGCTGTGGAGGCTCCACATCCCTCTCTGCCAGTTACCTTACGCATGGTCTTCATCCCTCTATCCCTCCCCCTCTCTGTCTGTCTGCGCCTGCATCGTTAGGGCAGTAGGAGTGTGTGTGTGTATGTGTGTGTGTGTGTGTGTGTGTGTCAATCTTGCACCGCAGTGTGTGTGGGCTTCCCCTCTCCTCCTCCACGCCGCGTCAGCTCGCAGGAACACGCCGATGAGCATGTTCCAACACGTCAGCAGTAGCAGCAGCCCGCCGCAGAGGTAATACGGCAGCCTACTTACTGTGCACCTGCTGCTATCGATTCATTTGACCAACTGTTGGCCCAATGGAGCCTCTCTCCTGGCAGCTACACCTATTAGCACCAAGGAAAAGTGGAGGGACGCAGATGGGGGGACAGGGGCGGCAGTGAGTAAATGCCCTACTGGGACGCCATATTAATGTTTTACACACCACCGCTCGGTCTGAAGCTGCTCCATCCGGCCGGTGGCCAGAGGAGATACCAGCGTGTCACCTTGGATACTGGGGGAAGGGCTTTGATTAATGGTTGGCTGGTGTTAAAGCATAGAAACAGCCGTATTGGATTTCCACAACTGTTGCCTGGGTCTTGTTCTATACGCAGGGCTCAGGGCTGTTATTGGTGCGAATTAGATCCCATTCAAAATCAGAGGAGAAGTGAGATTGGGAATGAAAGGTCGATTCACACCATCTGTTTCTCTGGCGGAGGTAGAGAGAGGAGAGGGATGTAGTGAGAGGAGGAGAGGGGCTGAACCCGTCTCCCAGACCGAGGCTGATGATTGGCCGCTAGGTCATTAGCCACGGTCCACTGACTCCCGTGGTGCCTGGGGTGTGGGGTCGGTGCAAGCTGTTTGTAGGGGTCAGGCGTCAGCCAGGTTGTTTGTAGGGGTGGGAGAGGTCAGAGGTTAGTCTTACCAAGTGCACACGGTACATGATGCTGATTCCCAGGGTCATAAAAGGCTTGGAGAAATCGATGACCTTCTCCCTCTCCGCGGTGATGGTGAGCCCCGCTACGGCTAGGTCCGCTTTCTGGAATAGACACGTACGCACCCACACACAGACACACACACACACACACACACACACACACACACACACACACACACACACACACACACACACACACACACACACACACACACACACACACACACACACACACACACACACACACACACACACACACAAACACCGCACCAAACATTCAGATATGCACAGATAGGTAAAGTTACAGTAGCAAAAGTTGGGTTGTGGTGGTGGAAATGCATGGAAACTAAGTAGTAAGTAGGCGACTAGTGTAATTCCACACCTACTGTGCTGCCATTGTTGTCCGTGATGCATAGTCTGCCAGCAGTAAGTATGTAGCGCAATCCACCACTGGCTTTGTGTCCAAGAGCTGACTCACGCAGGACACCAGGGAGAACTGAGTGCAGAACAAAGGGGAGGGCCTGTGTCCCAAATGACACCCTGTTTACTGTGTAGTGCACTGCTTCTGAGCAGGACACATAGGGCTTTGGTAAAAATGTGTGCCATTTGAAACACACAGAGTGCAATGTTTTTGCGAGCAGGCGAAGGGCAGATTGTTATGACAAATAACTTGACACAGCAGCCAGTCAGCCAGCCAGGCCGAGTCAGCCAGCCAGTCAGCCAGCCAGGCCGAGCCAGCCAGCCAGCCAGCCAGCCAGCCGGCCGGTCAGTCAGTGCTACTGGGCATAGTAGGGCTGTGGCGGTGGCTGCTCAATCCCACTAATCATCCGACGCTACAAAGTGCATCTGCAAGGGATTTTCATCTCTCCTGGGACCCAGTGCAACCCTATGCTGCTCTTTGTCTTTTGCAGTTGGAAAATAAGAGGATTGTCAGAGCTCAACTCTAAATGAGAGGAGAGCCTGCCTGCCTACAGTGCTGGATCTGGCCATCAGCATTCATGACCCTATTTTTTTTTACCCATCAGCCCCTTTTCTGATTGTCGGGCCAAGTGAGTGTGCCCACCGTTAACTTGGCTAGAAGGCTCTGTCCAAAAGAATCTGTGGAAGTATTTTGCTCTCACTCATCATCAGTTAGGGCCATGCCATTATGGTCACAGTGCACCTTGACACACAAAATAAATGAACTAGCAAACAAATATGGACCAATCAAGAAGATGAACTTTGTTTGAGACACAGTATAGACAGTAGTATAGCTGTAGGGGTCTTGTTATGTTGTAATGTACCTTGGCAAGTGGGTATCATACACCTTTCATTGGTCCTATGAGGGACTCTGCCTATCAGAATGCCTTTATCTGAGAGCAGCAGTTGAGAACAGAGAGAGAGACCGAGAGAGAGGGGTGCAGGGGACTTTTCACAGCGTCTGTTTGAGTACACGCCCCTGAAGAAGTTGACCAGGCCTGTCCGGAATAACTTGAACAGCGAAAACAGAGCTCCATGTGCTCACACAGTGGTGAACAAGGTCTGGGAGGCTTTTTAGTGGTTGTTTTACAGTGTTTTCACTGACAACAACACTGAATGCACAAGCAAACCCAGGCATTTAGCCAACCCCCAGCAAGCCCCAATGCAACAACAAAAAGGCAACAAAAAAATCAACAATAGAAAGAAGTCACTGCTCCTCTGAAAAAGGAACATGGAACCGTAGCGGCTGCTGAAATATTGATGCACCTATTGAATATTAATATTGATTACTGGACTCTAACAGCTATTCAAAGTATTCTGGGGGGAGAAAGAGAGAGAGATAGAGAAAACAAACGGTATAAAGTCAGCTTTTAAATAATGCATCGTTGTATTCTTTCCCCATGCCACCACACTTGTTTCCACTTTCGCTCAATCATAAGATTGTGCCCCAGAAAAAAAAGAGAGATAGGGAAAAAAATCTAAGCCGTCCCTACAGCTGCTGAATAATGCATTGAGTTAGAGGTTCCCCACTGTACGTGGCATTTCATCTTCCCGCTAGGGCTTTGTCTCCATCTCTATGGCTGCTTAAAGTAAAGCCCCCGTCCCCAGCTAGCAGACTGTAGCCTTGCATAGGAAGCTTGTGGAAAGCTGGGCCATACATTCTCTTCTCTCAGCGTTCACTCTACTTTTCTGTGTTAACCCTGTCAGCCACCATAGGTTAGCTACAGTACAACCTCTCTTCTCTCCCCCTCTCTTCCTCCCTCTCCTCCTCCTCTTCTCTATTCTTCTCCTCGATTGTCCTTTCCATTTTTAAGGTCTTCCCCGAGAGTGGAGCTCAGAGGCAGGGACCCAGTGATCCCACACCTTCCCGCTCTGTCTCCCCTCGACCTTCACCCTTTCCGACGTTCCTCGGTACTCCAGCACTCCGTAGCAGTATCGTGTGAGGCGCAATTAGACAGAGTGGCGACCTCCTCAAGGTCACCAAACCAGATACAACTTGCAGGGGGGACAAATTGATACAATAATAAGAGTAGGCAATCCTTTCTTTATTTCCTTAATGGCTTTGCATCACCAGCTGCTGGTTCGCTGGGCCCTTTTCTGTGCTGTGTGTGTCTGCTCAAGGGTGTCTGGGGCTAATGGAGATTCATTAGGACAAGATAAGCTGTGCCCGAGTGGGAAGGGTGAACGGAACACAGCCACGGCCGCGTCCCAAGTGGCCCCCTATATGACCCGAGCCCTGGTCAAAAGTAGTGTACGACAAAGGGAGTAGGGTGCCATTTGGGGCGGCGCCACTCAAGACTCTGTGTCGTCCGGATCGGGCATCATCTGGACTAATTAACAGCCGTCCTCGTCCTGCTCCTCTGCGACACTCTTGTTCTCCTCCTCCTCCTCCTCCTCCACTACGCTACTCCTACTACTTCTCCTATTCTCCTCTTTCTCCTCTTTCTCCTCCTCATCACATCTCTGCATGGTTACATCCCCTTACTGTAGAATGCTCTGAATGTGAAAACATCAATCAATTGCTTTGGGCACTACTTTTCTCGATCACTGGGGACATGTTTCACTACGAGACACTCAGCCTATCACGTATCAGATGGAATCATTTGACCCTGGAGTCCACGGAGACACAGTATGTCTGCACACATAACACCCACATATAGGCTCCCGTACACACTAAAGTTGTACAACTGATGCAACGCATTTGGCATAACGGTTGTAATACAACGGAGAGCTATCCCGCCAAAAAAAGACGTACACAAGCATTGTGGATCCAGAGAACACAATGGTTGTGTACACATTTCCGTGACGACAAACTCTCCATTATGCCACGAACAGAGGGTATCAGTTGTATCACTATCATTGTGTGAAGGGATTTGTTAGGGGTGATCTGGCTGTAAACAGTCCTGATTAGTATAAAGCACTTTGTGACGCGTTGTTGTTAAAAAGGCGACATTAATAACATTTGATTGAGTTTTGATGAATTGGTCTATAGTCCGAGTGGCATTATGCTGTGAAGTGGTAGAGGGGGGTAAATGGTAGGGATATGGATGGTGATGGTAGGGCCCAGAGTTTTCCTGATCAAGTCATGTGGTTGGGAAAAACTCCTGGCCCTATTAATAAGGTTGACTATAGGAAGCTGCTGCTCTTACCCTGGAGATGAGCTCTCCCACCATGCCCGTCCAGGTACCGTTGGTCCCCGATACCCCGTACACCCCGTCCCCCACCAGATTGATGCAGTACTTGAACTTCAAGATGTCCGCCAGCTCCTTCAGCATGTCCACACAGAATCCCTCATAGCGCTCGTTCCCTTCCATCTCCTGGTGGTTCGGTCGCAGCATCACGTAAGGGTTCTCCTGCAAAGGGACACAGATGTAGCAAAGCACATGTAGAACGCCATGACAATGTGGCGACCTTAACCCAATACCTAGCAACCTCGGACATAACGAGTAGAACATAGCATATAGTATAGCCTAACCTAGTGTAGCATAGCATAACATCATGTCAGTCTTGACAACTTCTCATTTGTTTAAACCTTTATTTAACTAGGCAAGTCAGTTAAGAACAAATTCTTATTTACAATGACGGCCAAGGAACAGTGAGTTAACTGCCTTGTTCAGGGGCATCAATTAATTTTGCCACCGTACTTGGCAGGGGGGGGAACAAAAGCACTCGGACACCTGCCACTGTCCTGTCTGGCACCTCTGCCGACTGTTTTACAACCCTGTTTTTGACTCACTCTTTCTTAAAGTTTGTTCATAATTTATGATTAGTTTTTTTTCATAATGTTGAGCAAGCAGCTCAATGATTTCAATTTGGGGGGTTAAGAGAGATTCATCAACCAATCAGGGATCCACATTTTACGCCAGCCACCCGAGTTAAAAGACTAGATGTGCTTACTTTTGGGGAGAATGGTTTAATAAAGCGTGCATCAAATCTTGACTGCTGCAGCCCACATGGAAAAATACTATAGTGTATACTATGGTAGGGATACTATAGTATTCACTGTAGGATTTCCGCGGACTTTACTGTTTAGTGAGTTTCCACAAAAACACTACAGTGAATACTGTAGTATTTACTGTAGTATACTGTAGTATTTACAGTTTACTATAGTATAAATACTGTCGTAAAAAATAATAGTATATACTATAGTATTTGCAGACTGTAGTCTAGGGTAGTCTAGGGTAGGATTTACTGTAGTGTTTTTGCAGACTGTAGTATTTACTGTAGTGTTTTTGCAGACTGTAGTATTTACTGTCGTGTTTTTGCAGACTGTAGTCTTGGGTAGGATTTACTGTTGTGTTTTTGCAGACTGTAGTATTTACTGTAGTGTCTTTGCAGACTGTAGTAAAGTATACTGTATAATTTACTGTAGTTATTTGTAGACATTACTGTAGTTTTTAGTAAAGTGTTTTTGTTTTATTATCTTTGACATAGAAGTGGGGGGCTTTCTCCTTGAGGAAACCTACTGGAGAAATGCTGAAAGAGTACATTTTCTCTAACCTGTAGGTAGGTAGACTGGGGTCTGAACAGATAGTTCAGAGTGTCTGCTCTTTTCTATAACCTGTAGGGAACACAATATATATGTAGGTTTCTTACAGGTGGCACAAATTGGGATATGGGGGAGGGGAATGGGCAGGATATATGCAAATGTAATACTGTAATATTTACTATAGTAAATAAAAAAAGTTGTGTTCTTGCGGACTGCAGTGTCTTTGCTGACATTTTTTGTGGATAATATTGGTATTCTACAGTATCCTACAACATTCTATACTAAGTACTACACATGATTGAGGGATACTACAGTGTACAGTCATGGAAAAAAGTATTTGGTCCCCTGCTGATTTTGATTTCCAACAAGGGTTTTGTCACCAAGTACTAAGTCATGTTTTGCAGAGGGGTCAAATACTTATTTCCCTCATTAAAATGCAAATCAATTTATAACATTTTTGACATGCATTTTTCTGGATTTTGCTGTTGTTATTCTAGCTCTCACTGTTCAGATAAACCTACCATTAAAATTATAGACTCATTTCATTTCTTTGTCAGTGGGCAAACGTACAAAATCAGCAGGGGATCAAATACTTTTCTCCCTCACTGTATAGTATTCCACAGTTCACTACCGAATTCTATAGTAAACTCTAGTATTTTTTTATGTGGGAGCCTACTAATGACATTGTTGGAGAGGACTTGTCACCTTCGCAACATCGGTTTTACAGAGTGAAGCCAGCCTTGTAACAGGTAGCCTCTTTAACCTGTCCTCTGTAACAGTGAGCTTTATACTTAAGTCGAGAGAGAGAGAAATCACACTGTCTGACATAGAGAAATCTATAGATGGAACATAAGGCAAACAGTGCAATTGCTCTGTCATACTTCTATTGGGGTGACGTTTGTGTTGACTGGTGACCGGGAGATGGATTCATCTCACAGTACGAAGTGCGCGTCCCTCCATTATGACACAAAGTGGAAAACAAGAGACCTCAAAGAGGAGGACACATCACACCGCCGCCGACCATCCTGTCGCCATGGCAACGACAGTTCTTCTACCTGTGGTACTACCGGACCAGTTTCTTTTATACTTGATTAGTCTTCTATGTCCTCTACCCCCACCTCGCACACAGTGCACACACCGCTTTGCGTTGCACCGATAAGAGAATAGCAATAGGGGTAATAGAATGGGGTTTTCCCATTCTTCTCCGCATCATATCTGAGGTCACGGAATGTATTTTGGTGGACATACTCATCAGTATTAGATGGAGGGAGAAACCGGCGAATGCTTTAAATGTATGCATGCAGGAGAGCTCCTGGACTGCATGTTAAAGAAGAAGAGTACATACAGAAAGAAGGAACGAAGGGGCCTTTCGGGCCCTGAGTCAGAGCACGGTGACACTCTATAAATGCAAATCCTCTCCATTCATTAACTTATTAAACAGCCACGCACGTTACCTTTCTGCCCCCGAGTTGACACCTCTGCTGTGGTTATGCGGCGCCACGCGGGAAAGCACAATATAAATGCAAATGATTTAATCGCTCGCAGCAGCCTGGTGGTAGAGGCGCTCAACCATTCCAGCCGGACGGACGCTTTCCCTTTCCCTTCCCAAACTAGGACTTATTAAGGAGTAGCATTTCACGGGCCAGTTGTACATTACACGGCGGGGGTTTCAAGGGAGAAAGCTTGGAAACGAATAAACAAACCTTCTGGATTCAATTAATAGGTCTCCACAACCCCGGCGACAGAGAGGAGTGGGCAGCTCCGGCTTAATTAAATGTGGCCCATAATTTCTCAGCGAGCTCTCACTTGTTGATTGATGAGTGTGAAAGGAAAGGCAAAGTACTTCTATAATGATCTCCCCAATATATCCCACTGTTAGGACACTATACAGAGGTGGGAAGAACATCCTCAGTTGGTGACCTGGTTAACTACCTCAGCTCGTGTATTAATTGGAGATTGGCTGGTTCTGGAGGTCCTGCTGGTCTCCACTGAGTTTGGGAAAAATGCATTTCGTTTTTTTATGCCCCCAGCTCACGGAATTGCCTGACGACCACCTTGAAGTTGGACTCGCTGGTCCCCATTGGACAGTTTAGATGATGTCGAAGGGAGGTGATATGTGAGAGTTGTGTTTGCTTTGATTCATCTTGTTGTGTTTATTGTTTTTGTGATTTTTACATGGTGTTGTGTTCAATTCTATTGTGTATGTTCATGTTCACAGGGCTCCCTTATAAATGAGACCTTGGTCTCAACGGTGACCCGCCCTGTTAAATAAATAAATAAATAAATAAAAACCCGCAGAAAAAAATGTAATTAAGAGCTGGCTCTGACTCATCAATCATGGGAGTAAAACCCAGACATTAATCAATAATGTGTGTGTGTGTGGGGGGGGTCTTTCTCTCTCTCTCTCTCTCTCTCTCTCTCTCTCTCTCTCTCTCACACTACAAGGGAAATAAACAATACAAAATGAACAGTAAACGTTACACTCACAAGAGTTTGAAAATAATATATACTATTGTCTATGTACAGTGTTGTAACAATAAGCAAATAGTTGAAGTACGATGGTGTTTGTGCTCCACTGGCTGCCCTTTTCTTGTGGCTACAGGTTGCAAATCTTGAGGGAAATATGCCTCTAATATGGTCACACATTTGGCAGCAGGTTAGGAAGTGCAATTCAGTTTCTATCTCATTTTGTAGGCAGTGGGCACATAGCTTGTCTTCTCTTGAGAGCCAGGTCTGCCGATGGCGGCCTCTCTCGATAGCAACGCCATGCTCACTGAGTCTGTACATAGTGAAAGCTTTTCTTAACTTTGTGTCAGTCACAGTTTGCTCTCTCTCTCTCTCTCTTGCTCTCTCTTGCTCGATGTGCTCGATAATTCACTGTTTGTGAATGCTTACCGATATACTGACATACACCAATGTCAGAAGCATTCATTGAAATCACAGGAAAATTGTATCTACCTTTTGTAACATACCACAGACAATTCTATGAAATAGTGCATTTCAAGCTATGAAGAAATGCAGCATCTCTCAGCATCTCATCTCCATTGCCAGTAGTCTGGTTGTGTCCAGCTGAGTATTGTCAGTGTTCCATGCCCCCCCCCCCCTCCACACACACACACACAATACCTTACTCTACCCATGCCAGGTGCATTTAACCAACAATGGTTAAGGTTAGGATTGGGAGAGGGAAAGCTGACCCTAGATCTGTACCAGTGGGAAACATCACCCCCGAGCTGAGCCTAGAAACCTAAACAGTCGACTGCACGCGACAGTAAAAAAATTCTCGATATTGAAGGTGTACCAAGTCATACCTGGATTCGAATAGTATTCACTATAGTTGAAACACAAGCTATGCTTGATTGAGCTTCCTTGGCACAATGGAAACAATGGAATAGTCTCAAAAGTGCAAACATCCTCCATTTGGCACTCCACACATGCACAATCAAACGTGCTACGTTTTTGAAAGAAAACAAATACTTCTTCAACCCGGGTCTGGTTCAAGGAGCAGTAACAACCCCCAAGCCGGGCAATATCCCCATCCTCCAGCAAATACAATTATGTGGTCCGGAGCCTATAGCGAACTGGCAGCTCAAAGATACACTGAGTATACAAAACATTAAGAACACCTGCTCTTTCCATTTATTTACATATATTTTTTATTTATTTAACCTTTATTTAACTAGGCAAGTCAGTTAAGAACAAATTCTTATTTACAATGACGGCCTACCCCGGCCAAACCCGGACGACGCAAATGGTCCCCTATACGACTCCCAATCACGGCCGGTTGTGACACAGCCTGGATTCAAACCAGGGTGTCTTTAGTGACGCCTATAGAGAAACCGCAAGCACTGAGACGCAGTGCCATAGACCGCTGCACCACTGGGAAACAGGTGAATCCAGGCGAAAGCTATGATCCCTTATTTATGTCACTTGTTCAATCCACTTCAAACAGTGTCTTTAAGCCTTGAGACAATTGCGACGTGTATTGTGTATGTGTGCCGTTCAGAGGGTGAATGGGCAAGTGCCTTTGAACAGGGTATGGTAGTGTGTCAAGAACTGCAATGCTGCTGAATGACACCTCTCTCTCACAAGGCAATCATTTAAGTAAGGCCTACAGTATATCTGAAAGCCACCGTCTTCTCGGGTATTGTTGTTCTGAAACAAGAACATGTCTTTGTTTCAAATACTTGACCTGTGCTTGACTGAGCTTGACTGGCACAATGGAACCAATGACTCCAAGTAGACTCAAGCAAACGTTTAAAGATGGAATTCGCAGTTGGGGGGAAACTGTTTACCGCAATGGTCGTAATTATTTGATTTATTTATTGACGAAGCAGAGTTGGGGAGCTTCGTGCATCTTGGTCAAAAAAATTGCAGTACATACAGTTACCTGCCAAAATAAACCAATGGACCAAGTGTCTTGATAGGGTATTGGGTCACCACGAGCCAGAACAGCTTCAATGCACCTTGGCATAGATTCTACAAGTGTCTGGAACTCTTTTAGAGGGATGCAAAAACATTCTTCCACAAGAAATTCCATAAATTGGTGTTTTGTTGATGTTGGTGGAAAACACTCCAGAATCACCTATTTCAGTGTTCAATAGGTTTGAGATCTGGTGACAGACGGCCATAGCTTATGGTTTACGTCATTTTTATGCACATTCAATTGTTCAGTGACCACTCGTGCCCCTGTGGATTGGGGGGCATTGTCATCCTATGGGGACATAGCCATGGTAGCCAAAATAATGGCCTGCCCGGCATTTTTATACATGACCCTAAGCATGATGGGATGTTAATTGCTTAATTAACTCAGGAACCACACCCGTGTGGAAGCACCTGCTTTCAATGTACGTTTTATCTCTCAATTTACTCAACTGTTTCCATTATTTTGGAAGTTACCTTTGTGCTGATGTTCTATTGCATCTCCGAGGGGTGTGGGGGGGGGGGGGTGTTTGTTGTTTGCAGTCATTTCTTTGTTGCTGTAATATCCCAAATGGACGTGGTCAGTTTACCCATTAAGGATTCCACAGCTTTAAAGGTTTAAATACTATTTGACCTCAGGTCTGCATCAGGTACAGTGCTTTGGATCGGTCCTTGACAGGTGGCCATCTTTGCTCACACTGACTGAACAGAGATGGTGATGGGAATAATCAACCCCGACCCTTCTGAACAACCATACACTAGGATGACACTACACTTCACTGACCATGTGACTGTGGTCTGAAGCCTGAAGGTGACACTCTTCCTCCTAAAGAGGCCTGAGCCAGCCAATCAAAAATGGCTTAAAAACAAATCAACTTAGAGCAGAGTCTCTATTATCTTCCCAGAGCAATCAGGAGTTCAGAAATATCACCTCTCCTGGTGGCACAGCGGAAGAGCTATGGCATGTATTTCTTTCACTAACATCCAAAGGAATGGAAAAACCAAACATCAGTAACAAACAGAGAGATTACATGGTCATGTTTGGCATCTGTGGAGGCTCAAAATCAATTAGACCATTTTTTTCCCCCAGAGGGGCGGGGGAGGTTGTTTGCTGTATTGCGTCGGCTCTCGGAGACACAGAGGCCACAGTCACAGTGATGCGGAGCTGTCCTGGAACAATCTACAGGAGGGGTTAGACCCACAGGTGTAGGATGAATCCTCCTGGTGCCGTTCCGCGCTGCAGCCACTCAAGACTGTAGAGTCTAGCCCGCCCCCACCGGCAGAGATAAAGCACGACACAGCAATCACGCCGTGATGAATGAGTTGTGATAGCGACGAAATTGCTCCTGAGGTGGCTTTTGAAATTCGCCTGGACGACTCTATATCTAGCGAAATTAACACGTAGCAGCTCGATCGGACCGCCGCAATTCTCCCCCCAATCTCTCGCTCTCTCTCGCAGCCTCTGTTGTAACAGCTTCTCATTTGTTAAAGAAGCCCCCACGGTCGGTGAAACCAACCGAACCATTCCACCTGAATCCCAATCATTCTCAATGAGACCTTTTTCTCAAGTCGTTGGTTAACACAGACACACTTTATTCCTACACCATTCTTAACCAGTAAGTGTGACATTGCGAATAGCATTGCGGGCACTTGGGCCCTCCTTACAAGATACTCTGGGCTTGTCTTTTGATTCATCAAGTAGTGGTGGGAGGGAGAACAATTTGGATTTCTCTGGCTAACCATAATGCACGCACCCAATCAGCACTGCTGCAAGCGCTAGCAGGGCTAGCCAGTAGTAGCATGGCTCTATTGAACCCCAGTGTAGCTAGAACACTGTTTCAGCCAATCAGAATATGTTGTATGAATGGCTATATTGAACCCCAGTGTTTTTCAGCCATAAAAACTCCCACAGTCCTCAGTGACCTGCAGAAAAGCAGCGTGGCCTAGCTCAATGAAGAGAGAGGATCTCCCTGCAGGGTGTGCAAATGGGAGGAGAGGAGAAGAGCTTCATTTACTCCCCAGACCAATAGCCTCGTTCCTCCATGCGCTGGAAATTTGCTGCTAAAATACGGATGACATCTTTAATTGCTAAGCGTATAGCCTTACAGAGAGTATCTAAACAACTCGGCCCGCTAAGCACACCAGCAATACACCTTCCTGAGTGTATATAGAGGATGAGACTGTATTTACATCAATGAAACCTTCAGAGTCAGGGGGGGGGGGGCAAATTAACAATTACACTGTAGTCATTCAGCAGATGCTCTTATCCAGAGCGACTTACAGGAGCAATTAGGTTTAAGTGCCTTGCTCAAGGGCACCTTGGCAGATTTTTTTTTTTACCGGCTTGGGGATTCGGTTAGTGGCCCAACGCTCTTAACAGCTAGGCTACCTGCCTTTCGCCCTCAAGGCAGAGACGTCAACTCTGTGAATGACAGGGCAGTTTTAGGTGCCATGGAGAAATACCTCTCCACGACACCTTATTTTCAACCACTCTCCATATCTAAACCAAGTGGGTGATCCAGCACATACAGTACCTGTCATTTGGAGTGTGCCGGTGTAACGGTGTGACAGGGCGGCGTGATTTACTACGGTGAAGTACTACGCCACCATACTTTATTATCTACCACTCTCTCTATTGTGAATGTGGAGTGTACACTTGCATGTCCTGTGTATGTCATTCTGAGTGTGACGGTGTGGTATGGAGGAATACTACCCCACTGCACTTTCATGTCTACCACTCTCTCCATTCCAAACCAAGTGGATTGTCCAGAACGTGTGTCACTGGGAGTGTGTTGCCGTGACGGTTCACTCACCAGAATAGTGGTGATGGTGAGGGTGGTGTTGAAGAGAGTGTCTGTCACGTTGATTGATGGAAGCTTCCTCTCCATGGACAGGCCCTGCTCTGAGTGCCACTGGCCAATCTGCCAGGGGGATGTAGATACCCACACGTGCACACACACACACACACACACACACACACACACACACACACACACACACACACACACACACACACACACACACACACACACACACACACACACACACACGCCAATGCACATGCCAACACAGAGAGAGAGGGAGAGAGAGAGAGAGAGAGAGAGAGAGAGAGAGAGAGAGAGAGAGAAAAAAAAACTGTTAGAGAGTTCATCAAAGGGCCAGGCGGCAGGCAGCCTATCAAACTAGCCCAACAGACAATCCTCTTTCTTCTGATCTGCAACCAGTATCACCGAAGCCAGTCTCCCCCTCTTAAGGTCAGCCTTAAGAGGGGGAGACAGCGAAAGAGAGAGTGAGAGAAAAGGCAGCGCGAGATAAAGGACAAAGACACATGCTGCTCCTTGAAGAAATTCATTGGGGCATGTGTTCAATCAGGAGACAACAGAATGTTTTCTTTAGCTCAATTACACCCAATTCTCTGAAGCGAGCCAATGTCCTCATTAGAGCTCGGCTGGCGCCCCTCCACCACTTGCACACCTCCAGCAGGGCCTTGTATGGTCATCCCATCTTGCCTGTACCCACCCCAACACACATGTCACTCAGTGGCGGTGCTACATCATGCCTAATTTTTCATTTGGTATCGTAATTACAAAGCAGCATGGTTCATTGGGCTCTCTGCTTAACGTCTTTTGTTGAGGTGTTGGTTAATTTATCATCCCCTACCAATCGATCCCTGGCCGGTGAGTGGCTGGCTGCATTAGAGTAGCTGTGTTTATTTGTATGTCTGTGTGTTTGTGTGTGTGTGTGTGTGTGTGTGTGTGTGTGTGTGTGTGTGTGTGTGTGTGTGTGTGTGTGTGTGTGTGTGTGTGTGTGTGTGTGTGTGTGTGTGTGTGTGTGTGTGTGTGTGTGTGTGTGTGTGTGTGTGAAGATGTGCATTTCTAAATAGATTTTTTTTGACTATGTAGCTATTACTTTTCACTGTCACGCGGTGCAAAGCAGTGAGATACCATTATACCATTATACCACCTATATTTGACTGACTGACACATAATAGCCTAGGCCTTTAAATGTCAAAACTCCTTGATACTGATTTATAGTATGGATTGTCAGTGACAATGTGATAACAATGCCCTCCATATGCACGCGACCCATCCCTTCTAGTATACTGAACAAAAATATGAACGCAACATGTAAAGTCTTGGTCCCATGTTTATATATCCCAGATATTTTCCATACGCACAAAAAGCCTATTTCTATACATTTTGTGCACACATTTGTTTACATCTCTGTTAGTGAGCATTTCTCCTTTGCCAAGATAATTCCATCCAACTGACAGGTGTGGCATATCAAGAAGCTGATTTTTTAATTTTTTTAATTTTTTTTTATTTCACTTTTATTTAACCAGGTAGGCTAGTTGAGAACAAGTTCTCATTTACAACTGCGACCTGGCCAAGATAAAGCATAGCAGTGTGAGCAGACAACACAGAGTTACACATGGAGTAAACAATTAACAAGTCAATAACACAGTAGAAAAAAAGGGGAGTCTATATACAATGTGTGCAAAAGGCATGAGGAGGTAGGCGAATAATTACAATATTGCAGATTAACACTGGATTGATAAATGATCATGTACAGGTAGAGATATTGGTGTGCAAAAGAGCAGAAAAGTAAATAAATAAAAACTGTAGGTGAAAATGGGTGGGCTATTTACCAATAGATTATGTACAGCTGCAGCGATCGGTTAGCTGCTCAGATAGCTGATGTTTGAAGTTGGTGAGGGAGATAAAGGTCTCCAACTTCAGCGATTTTTGCAATTCGTTCCAGTCACAGGCAGCAGAGTACTGGAACGAAAGGCGGCCGAATGAGGTGTTGGGTTTAGGGATGATCAGTGAGATACACCTGCTGGAGCGCGTGCTAAAACAGCGCGTGATTAAACAGACGTTATCGTTACACAGGTGCACCTTGCACCGGGACAATAAAAGGCCACTCTAAAATGTGTAGTTATGTCACATGACACAATGTCTCAAGTTTTGAGGGAGCATGCAATTGGCATGCTGACTGCAGGAATGTCCACCAAAGCTGTTGCCAAAGAATTGAATGCTAATTTCTCTACCATAAGCCCGGCTCCAAATGTCATTTTAGAGAATTTGGCAGTACGTCCAACCAGCCTCACAACAAACCAGCGTGTATGGCGTCTTTGGGCGAGCGGTTTGCTGATGTCAACGTTGTGAACAGAGTGTCCCATGGTTGCGGTGCGGTTATGGTACAAGCAGGGATAAGTTACGGACAACGAACACAATTGCATTTTATCGATGGCAATTTGAACGCACAGAGATACCGTGACGACATCCTGAGGACCATTGTCGTGCCCTTTCATCTGCCACCACCTCATGTTTCAGCATGATAATTCACGGCCCCATGTCGCAAGGATCTGTACACAATTCCTGGATGCTGAAAACGGCCTGCATACTCACCAGACATGTCACCCATTGTAGTTCCCGCCAATATCCAGTAACTTCGCACAGCCATTGAAGAGGGGTGGGACAACATTCCACAGGCCCCAATCAACAGCCCGATTCAACTCTATGCAAAGTAGATGTGTCGTGCTGCATGACACAAATGATAGTCACACCAGATACTGACTGGTTTTCTGATCCACACCCCTACCTTTCAAGGTATCTGTGACCAACAGATACATATCTGTATTCCCAGTCATGTGAAATCTATAGATGAGGGCCTAATTAGTTTATTTCAATTGACTGATTTCCTTATATGAACTGTAACTCAGTAAAATCGTCAAAATTGTTGCATGTTGTGCTTATATTTTTGTTCACAATATATTATGAATCATCTGGAAGCAACTGGCATCTATCCTGTGAAAAACTGATTCATATCATACAAAAACTGTGTAATCAAGGAGATGCATACAATACATTCACAATATTCTTGCTGGTTTGCTGTTTTCACAAGACGTTGAGCTTCACTTGACTAAGACACGTTTCCAAGGCTAAATCCAGACAGTCCTTTCTACATGCTTATTAACATAATCAGAGACTCCATCTGAAGGTTTACCATTCTTCCCAGAGTGAACTCCTGATGCGCAACAACCCCCCCCCCCCAAACAAAACACAAAAAAAACGAAAGACTCCCGGAATCAGATATCTCCTCTGAGAATATGATCAAAAGATCTTACGTTCCATTTCCTCTTTGTTGTACTCCTCCATGGTGCACGAGAACGAGAGAGACAGCACCATGCACACACAAATGGAATAGAAAACAGGGGTGTAACAACGCTGCGCTAGCTGCCGATGGCTTCCGGGAATTAAGGGGGGGGGGGGATAACATGTGCACCTTGCAGGGATCTTGCAGAACGTTGTTCAGCAATCAGCTTGTGCAATCAGTTGTCAAGTGCATCTCCCCTGTAAGACAGATGTGGTGGAAGGCAGTGGAAGGCAAACGCTTAGCAATGCACCACCAGGCACGGGCGGTCTCCGGCGGAGCAGAGGGGAGTGAGGAGAAGGGCAGACGGTTAAGGACGGGTAAATGAGAGGCAGCACAGGCTGCCCGGGACAGAAATAGAGGGGCTGTGTGTGTGTGTGTGTGTGTGTGTGTGTGTGTGTGTGTGTGTGTGTGTGTGTGTGTGTGTGTGTGTGTGTGTGTGTGTGTGTACATTTGTGTGAGTGCGTGGGTGTGTGGGAGCAGGAAGAGAACCCAGGCATCCGCCAACAGGGAGGAACTGCTCTGAGTGTGGCCCCCTGCTCAACTCAGCTAGCTATGACAATAGGGAATGCAGCACACAGCAGCTTGCACAAACACTGTAGAGATGAGACACAAGTGAGACCGTACACCTACCCATAAACACACACTTTAAACACACACATACAAAACACACACAAGCCAGATCTGATCTGATCATGGTGTACATATACTGTATATACTAGTGTGCCTATGTGACAGAAGTGGTTTGGGGGCAAACTACCTGCCCTCCAGGACACCTACACCACCCGATGTCACAGGAAGGCCAAAAAGATCATCAAGGACAACAACCACACGAGCCACTGCCTTTTCTCCCCGCTACCATCCAGAAGGCAAGGTCAGTACAGGTGCATTAAAGCGTGGACCGAGAGACTGAAAAACAGCTTCTATCTCAAAGGCCATCAGACTGTTAAACAGCCATCACTAACATTGAGTGGCTGCTGCCAACATACTGACTCCTCTCTAGCCACTTTAATAATGAAAAATGTATGTAATAAATGTATCACTAGCCACTTTAAACAATGCCACTTTATATAATGTTTACATACCCTACATTACTTATCTCATATGTATATACTGTACTCTATACCACCTACTGCATCTTGCCTATGCCGTTCGGCCATCGCTCATCCATATATTTACATCTACATATTCTTATTCATTCCGTTACACTTCTGTGTATAAGGTAGTAGTTGTGGAATTGTTAGGTTAGATTACTTGTTAGATATTACTGCATGGTCGGAACTAGAAGCACAAGCATTTCGCTACACTCGCATTAACATCTGCTAACCATGTGTACGTGACAAATTCAATTCAATTTGAACAACCTTACGCTCGTCTTATTAGACTCCTTGCCTGATACCTGAGAACTCATGTAAGCTCCCAGAGCTAATGCCTGGGCTTTAACCCAGTGGGGTTAAGAAAACCTTAAATGATGGTTCTTTAGCTGTTCGGGCCACACGTTGACAATTCGATACATGTACTACACACACACAATTTCTCTGCCAATCTAAACAGTTCGATGTCCTCATTCGTCAATGCTGCCCGTCTGACTTTAACAAAACCTTTGCGTGGCACTAAAAACAGCCCTTTCAACAATCAAGAACATGA